>NW_026596962.1:399269-453170 GCF_907164565.1 Psammomys obesus
AAGAAGAAGAAGAAGAAGAAGAAGAAGAAGAAGAAGAAGAAGAAGAAAAATGTCTCCTTTCAAAATTATAATTCAGATTTATTTAGTTTGTGTGTATGTGTTGCCTGCATGTATGTATATGCCTGACACATATGCTTGGTGCCTGAAGAAGTCAAAAAAGGTCATCAGATACCCTGGAACTGCAGTTAAGGATGGCTGTGACTCACTATGCATGTTCTCAGAAACCAGCTAGGGTCCTCTGGAAGTCCCTAACTAACTGCTCTTAACCACTAAGTCATCTCTCCAGCCCCTCAAAAATATCATCATTTACAATTAAAACACAAGCTGACTTGTGAACCCACAATGTTATTCCTGGAAGTCAAGCCGTGGACAATCTTGGCCACAATTATTGCAGGGGCTTGGGAATGGGCTTTGGTAGATGCTTCTGATAAAGTAAGTGTATTAAATACAGTGAAGCTACTGGAATTCACATTACCGCTTGTTTCAGATTAGGGTACTTCCAAAAGGCATAAGTAAGCTCCAAGTGATCCCTTGAACTTGCCATGATTCTCCAATAATCCTTGACATGGTGGGTTTGCAAGAGCTGCTCCCCTGAGGACCACCAGAAGCATGAGTGAAGAGAGGGCATTTGGTCCTGATACCCTCTCATCTTTCTCTAGAGGAAATCAGAACTTACTCTTTTTGCTCAGCCTGTGCTCCTGGGAATATGGGAATACCCCAAAGAGAAATTGCAGCCTGTTAGCTTAGCTTCTACACATAATCATGGAGTCATTGAGTGGAGAACAGGCCTGGAAATTAAGGAGATGCAGAATGCAATGAAACAATTTGGAGGACCCATAATTCTGAACAGAAGCAATAATAGCCTGGACAGGACTTTGAAAAACATCTATAGAAAAGCAATTGATTCAGACCTGTGGAGCCAAGACAGGAGAATGAAGACTAATGCACACTTGAGGTTTGTGATATTGCAGATAATTTCTAAGTTTTGATATAAGCAGGTAAGTGAGTGAAAGGTGGGTTAGTTAGCTAAACTGATGGGAGCAGGGAAAATATATATCAGTAGGGAAAGAACCCTTAAAGACCTCGTGCATCTCAGTAAACACACTACTAAAACACACAGGGAGTAAATGGAGCAGTAAAAATATAACCTAGAGCTTGTGTCCCCCCTCCCTAGTCCATTCCTTTCACCATGTTTTCCGGTACTAGTGCAGTCTTCACAGCATCTGTGATGGGGATGAGCCCACAGGATCTAAGTGGACCAGGTGCCAAGTGTTGAGAAGGATATAGAACAGAGTCTGGGTTGCCTTGCCTTTTCAGAGCATCTTTCTTCTTTCTCCATTTAACTAATTACCAGTCATATAATTACTAATTATCTGTAATTATATGGGTCATGTGGATGCTTATTGGTCTGCGTGTAGTTCAAGGATATGTACTTTCCCACCTTTGTGCCTATCCTTCTTGTCTCCAGGACAAGCAGTGGCTCCATTGGCCACATCCTTTTAGTTCTGTCTTACCTAGTCCTCTTGTCTGAACACTCATAGAAACATACACTTGGTGAATTGAATTTGATATTTATTCAACAACATGATTGAGTTTGTAGGCTGCCATCTCTGCAGAATAAACAAAAGTCCTCTGCAGAAAGCATCTAAAACCCAACAGGGCCCTCCCTTCTGAGACCTAGAAAGAAAAACCTGAGAGTATTAATGCTCAGGTCAGAGCAGAGTCTGTTTGGGTCCCAGTCTGAATTTTCATCCATCCTGTGTGACAAATGCATAAGTCTGTATTATAGGTGACACAGATATCTTATACTGTACCAGAGAAAGAAAGAAAATGAACATGAGAAACTGGAAAATGACTATGACTTTGCCCTGCTATTTGTCTGGGAATATGAGTGCTAAGCCATTTGCAGATGCTGGCACAAGCAAACAGCATAGGGTGCCTGCAACCAACGGTAGGTTGGCAGTCCCCAGAAAAACCCAAGACCCTGAACAAATGCAAATGGATCTTTTCCCTCTGCAGCAAAGGGCCTGATCACCACTTACCTCTCTCTGAAATCCCTCCACATTCCTTATTCATTAGAAGTGCTCCCATGTGTAGCCATAACCTTAGAAACTAAAACAACAACAACAACAATAATAATAATAATAATAATAATTTTAAAAATTATTTTCAGACCTTGTGACTTTCACTTACAAAACAAACCAACAAAGTGTCCACTCGGGGGGCCAGCTTGACCTCTCCTCCTTACTGTGAGCACAGGCCATGCTACTGTGCTCCAGGCAAGTGTCAATACAAGAGAAGGGTCTGCAGTGGGGTGCAAAGGCCTGCGTCCAGCCCTGTCCTCAGCGCCCGTGGGACTCCGGAAGCAGCCCTGGAGGAGGAGGGCAAGCCTGACATTTACACCCATGACTTGTCCCAGTGGCCACCTGTTCTCTGGGCGCCTTTGTAGTCTTCGGGGACAGAGTTCCTCCAGTCTGCGGAGTTGAGGCTAGCTTTTGCAGGCCCTTTGTGTCAGCCAGCATTCTGTTCCTGTAACAAATACCCAAATAACTGTAACGTGGGATACTTTGTGGTTCAACTCCATGGCACAGCACTTGCTCACGGTGCGTGAGGCCCCGGCTCCATCCTTGGTACAGTGAATAAGAAAAGGATGCTTGTTCTAGCTTCGCGGTATTGTAGGTGACTACAGGGCTACACAGGGCTCAGTGCACACTCACATGCCTGTTGCTTTTATGCCTGTGGCACAGCAGACCCTCCATGGCAGGAGTGTGTGGTGGAGAGGCGTCTCACTCTATGGTAGCCAGAAACCAAACAGAATAGACAGGAAGTGCCAGTGGTGTCCCAGAATTCTGTTAACTGGGCCTCCTCAGGCCTTACTCTCACCAATAGTACTATCAGCTGGGGCCCTGGGAGACATTCTAAATCCAAACAAAACCTCTTACAATGTCTTCTTTCGAAAATGTTATTTAATGTACCTATATTCAGGGGGCCTGTCCAAAAGTGTCAAGTTTGCTATAATTATAATTTTAATTGAGTGCAAAATAATACTGCTTCTAAGAGGTCATTATCAACGGAATGTTCAGAATTTTAAAAACATGTATCTTATCACTGGAAATGCAGCTTGTATATTCTAAAAGTGAAAGGAAAACAGAGCTGTGGTTGCTCTATCTCCTGAAAGCCCTGTGCATGCTTCTGATTGATGATACAATCCAGAGGGAGACAGGAGTGGCTCATCGCCAGACTTCTGAATATTCACAGTGCCTCTAACTGTCTCTGGAGATGGTAGGAAATCCTATAACAGTGGATTTAGGATGCAAATCCATTAATAAATTTACTGTTTATATCATTAATGCTGTTGACAATCCTTAGAAAGGTCTCAAGCATGATACATGCTCTCCCGGTACTGTTTTTCATTTAATAAAACAAATTGGTGTCTTTTCAGCATGGAAACTAGCTGTCTGTGCTCCAAGATAAAAAAGAAAAATCTCAGGTTCCAGCTCTGTCACTCTCCAGCTGTGGATCTGGAATTTAAATATTTTCAGCTTCATGGTCCTGTAAATTATAGATGGGGATAACTGACTGTCACACGGAGTCACTGAGATAATTGTGTAGGTTGCTGTGAGTGACACATACTGCTGTTAGCTCAGGTAGAGGGCGTGGTGTGGAGTGAGCATTTATGAATATCATATTAGCTATGAATCATCATTATGCTGTTATCCCTCCTACTCACCTTAGATTTTTCTTCTGTCAGCAGCATGTTTCTGTGAATAAACAGTGGCTCCGAGGGAGCGGACACAGACTGCCCACTACTGCCATCCCCTGTGCCTGAAAAGGGAAGATGCTTTTCTTCTCTTCAAAGCCGAAGTGGAGTTAGATAAGACCAGGGTTGCATTAAGACAGCGAAGCCTCATTCCAGAGGAGCAAGTGGGACAAGCTGGGGTTCTGAACACTGTCTTAACGAACAGAGGCCATGAAGTTACTGCAGACTCACTATGACAAAGTCCCTTTCAGAAGCACCTTATGAAGAAAGGAATTATTGTAGCTTACAATTTGAGATGAAACAGTCGGTCGTGGTGGAAAAGGAATGGCAGCAAGAGAGTAAGGCAGCTGATCTCATGGTTTCCCCAGTCAGGATGCAGAGACATGCTGGTGTCCTGCTGCCTTTCTTCTTTTGTTTCAGTCCATACCCACAAACATGGGAAACCTACATTTAGGGTTTGTCTTCCAACCTTAATTAACAAACTTTAGAAACTTCCTCAAAGACATGCCTAGAACTTTGTCTCCTCCTCATTGATTGTAGCCGCTGTCTGGTTAACAGCCAGTGTTAATCATCACAGGGGATAACCTCTACTGTGGAGCTCCAAACAGCCAGACTTCTGGCTCCATTTGATGTAGACATTGAGATTAATCAGGAAGTCTCAAAAGCTCTGCCTGCTGGGTTGTACAGCCTCTTGTGACATATAGGCCATGGACAAATACTTCAGTTTTAGACCCTAATTCACTTCAGATTACTCTCTTTGGCCAGTGGAGCCCAAAGGTGTCCATAAGAATGGCTTTTGCTAGTGACTGAGGGGATTTAGCAGCTAACAGTGAGACAGGAGATCAGAGAGGGGGAAAATGTGTAAATGCCAGGGAGGAGAATCATAGAGAAGAGAGATTTGAAGGTTGAATTTAAAAATGAGATGGAACATTATCCTTCAGATTTTGCAAAACCTCCCTGAATCCATTGCTCTTCAGACTGAGCCCTGGATACAGAGAAGGTCAAAGCTCCTCAGCCATTCCCCATCAGACAGCAATGCTAACGAGCACCAGTCCCATGAGGCAGAGAAGCCAGCTCATCCTTGATGAGGGGAGGCAACTAGGCAGGACAAGATGTGAGTGACACCTGCAGCGACTCACCACAGACAAAGAGGACTGGCCAGCGACTCACATTACAGACAGACCAGAGTGGTTACTGCTGGGATGGAAATGAAGAGAAAAAGAAAGTGGATAGGTGATGAAGGAAAGTAACAAAAACCCAGAGAGAATAGTCAAGCTGGTCATGAGGAAAGTTGTTAAGCTTCCATTCAAATCCAAAGGGAGAGGGAGTGGAAACCCTGACCTTCCTGAGTCCCAAATGACATAATTGCCGCCTGGGCAAGGTTCTTCCTTCCCTCTCTCACAGGCGATGTCATCTACTGCCACACCATCTGTTCCCAAGAATGAACCAAGACTCCATTTAGAGAGCAGCCTTCTCTGGGGAACTGAAGTCACCAAAATTATCCAATCCTTAAACCTAATGCTCTTCACAGCCAATAGGGTCATATGTCTCCAGTGGAATCATCATTTCCCCCCCACACCTTCCATCCATGGTCTGAAAAGCAATGTGCTTTGTGTCAATGATTCATGATGGCTGGGGAATACAAGCTGGGCTATGGACACCACTCAATTAAAGAAGTGGTTGGCTGTGGCATTGTGGGAAAGTCCACCCACCTAGCAGGCCCTTGTCTGCATAGTGATACTCATGGTTAATGGATTATTATCCATACCCTAGGATATAAAAGGCAATTCTATTAAAATCAAAGTCGGTGAGCAAGTCAATGAATGTTAACTAATATTGATGTGTGCCTCCTTTTATCTTTCTGGGTAGTTGTTTTCAAGTCTTATTCCTTAAAGACTTTTGAAATGAGCAGGTGGTAGTTAATGTTCATTGTCAACATGGCTATTTTGGAACCATCCTGAAGGGTCTTTGAAGATGCTTTAGAGAGATTATAGTGAGGAAGGAGGACCTGCCATGCTTGTGGTGAGTGCCCTGGGCTGGAGATCCATACTGAACAGAAAGATAAAAATAAAAAGTCAGCTGAAAACAAACGTTCATTGCTCTTCTCCATCCCGCGGACACACTGTGATGTGTGTCCTCACAGGTGACGCTGCCCCTGCTCTCTCCATAAGCTGTGTCTGTCTTAAATTCTGAGACTAAATAAGTAAGTTGCTTATCAGATATGTTGTCAGGAGAAAAGTAACTAATACCACAGCTGGTCCCGGAGTCTAGCTTTTCTTAGGAAGTACTCATTTAAAAAATGAAAATCCCAACCATTTGATTTTACCAGTGAAGACTTAGGAATCAGATGCTGGGGTGAAGAGCTACTAGCTCAGAGTGGCAGAGAAAGCACCTAGCTGATCTTCCTACTCAGCTCATGTCCTAGAAGGAAAGGGCCAAAAGCCCAAATCTAGATTGCTAGCTCATCTGGCAGCCCAGGAGGAAAAAGCCAAAAGCTAAAAGCCCAAGAGCTAGATAGCTAAAGCCCTAAAGAGTCAAAGCTCAAAAAGCTCCATCTTCTCCAGGCTGTGTTAACACCCTTCTCTCAAAGTCCCTCCTTTCTCTTACTCCCTGTCAGCTAGTTCCTTGCTCTGCCTCTTAACCTAGGGTTAACTTTATTAAATTCTGCGTACAGAAAGTTCCAGAATTAAAGGTGTGTGCTAGGGCTGAACCACACCACACAAAACACGGGTTTTACAGTTCACAATCTCAGGGTTCACAATGGGATCAAATGTCCTGCGACACCACCACACCACTTTTTAGTCTCTGGAATTTCTGTCAGAATCTCGGCAGCCGGGAAGTGCTTGATACAAAGAGATGAGTGTCCTCCAACGGAGGGATACCGTTAAATATCCTTAGCTGTTCCTCAGGGACCTGCTTATTGTTCTCCTGCCTGCTGCTATTATCCATGGATGGAAACCGTAGAGCAAGATCACAGCCTGGTTCCTCTGAGAATTCTTAATATCCGAGTGTGTGTTTAGTCAAACCGGCACCTCAGGCTGTCCTCTGTGAACATGTCTTGAGACATTAACAAGCGCTAGCTGCTGCTGGCATCTACATGACTACAGCCTTCAACAACTCGCTAGCCACCTGTCTGGTGCCACAGGATGGTGGGCATAAAAGGCTAGAATGATCACGGGCACAGCTGCCCTACTCCTGAATACATTCAGGTGTCTGCGCCCAGTTTGGGAGTTTGTTACGAAGAACTCTTTTGTTCATATGAAAAATTGAGTTTTAGACAATACTTTAGATTCCAGATCACCAAGAAGATGCAGAAAGAAGGGCAGGGAGGGAAGACAGGAAACAGTACACAGCAAGCAGTCACAACCTGGAGGCCCACAAGGACTCTGCCTTAAGAATCTGGTGAGGGTGAGACCTTCTGGCTCCTGTCTTCAAACCCTCCTCTAGCCACATTCCTCAGTCACTTAGAAATAGCATTCATCAGGGACTGACTACAGAGGGACTGGACACCTTGTTTGGAAGGATAGATGGTTACCACGGAAAAACCCAAGTCAAAATAATTCAAACAGGGGAACATCCGATTCACACCCCAGCATCCTTAACTAAACTGACATGGACTCTACAAGGTCAGCACAGGTAAAGCTATCCTTGGCTACTTTCAAAGATTCATCTAAAGCAGGAACTGCAACTCAGTCAGGTGGGGTTGGCCCTCGGGTTTTGCAGCCAGGACAGAAAGCACATCTCTACTCACCATCTCTGAGCCTGGTCTTGGTCAGGTGAATTGAATTCTCTGTGCTTCATGTTTGTTTCTTCTATAAAGTGGCAATAAGAAAACTATCAACCTCGTGTGCTATTGAGAAGAGAAAGTGTTGTTAAAAACTTAAACGTAAGTTTTTACTTATTAGACCTGTGCTTGGGAGGCAGCATTCCCTTCATTTCACAGTTAGAACTAACAGAACATCTAAGTTTAGAAGCAGGAAAAGATGAACAGCCACAGTATTCTGGGCTTTAGTAAAATAAAAGCCCAGTGTCTCCACCATGCCACTGGTACCCAGCAGGTGCTAGCTCCAGTACTCACATAAATAAGTACTGGAATCATCACTTTATGGGCAAAGTCTCTTAGAGCTGATTAATTTCCAGCCCCAAGAACCTGGAGACAGCTTTATTATCTGCTACTCTCCTGTCTTTCCAGACTCAAGCAATTAGTCACAGAATTATTCATTTTTTCCTTTAGATGAAGAAAATGTCACTATTGGCTCTCTTGAGGGTTCCCAGTTTTGTCAATGGGAAAAGAAAGAGACCCCCAGCTCCCAGAAATTTCAGGGGCACCATTGGGCCATCTCATCCAAAGTCTATGCAGGTTCAAGCAATTCTCAAGAACTCCCATCAAGATGAGAAAAGAGTGAGGAAATGAGAATGTGTGTACAGCTCAGCTCTGGCTTCCAGAGAAGATAGGAAGCCTGTGTTTCCAGCACGCTCCTGGTGCCCGCACTGGCCACACCATGTGGCTTCCTGCAGCAATAAATAGTTTCGGGCATATCTGAAGACAAGTCAACCTAACTTCAACTTCCAGATCAGCATGAGCTGATCTGTCCTGGAGAAGACAAGTGATCCCAGGGCAGATGAGAAAATGCTGCAGCATGCAAGAGCTCAGTCTGAGGAACAATCACTTCCCTGTGCAGTGTTATTGCTATGAGAACACGAATGCCCTGCAGAGGGCTCAGGTTTTTGTCCTCCAATGAATTCAGCAATGAAATATGATAAGTGCTTGTGGAGTAGGTATTGTCAATAAGAGAAGAATATTTGGACTGCGTGCAGGTGGAAACACAGCTGGAGAATTAGAAATTTCAGTACACCAAATAAAATATTGCACAGATCAGAAAACTGAAGGGAATGAAACCCACAAAACAAAAATAATCGTCAAAAATAATAAAGCCGAATCTTTGTAAACGAGATTGCAAATCAAAAGGACTCATTGAGAAACAGAAATAATAAATGGAAAAACAAGTCCACATAAGCATATCTTGATAAAATTGTTCTATTCAATATAACTAAAGTAGAAATATACATTCCAAAGGGGAAAATTACATCTAAACTATCATGCTGGTCAGAGGTCCCAGGCTGGGAGCACATCATTTATTTTTTAGTTTTATTTCAATGATTGCAAAATAGAGTTTTTATATGAAAATTTTGAGGTCCAACAATTCTGTCATGACAAATTTTTTGAATTTGTAATCTAAATATGACAGTAATAATAAATGAAAAAATAAGACAAGGCAGACACATTAAAGAGTAAAAATATTGTTTTGTGTTGATTTAAAAATGAATTATTGGTAATGCAGAGATTGCCCAGCTATCAAGAAAGTTTCCTTCGAGCATCTGAAACTCTGCAAGAGACTGCTTTTCATTCCTAATGGTGATAAGGTTTAAAGAAGAGTTGACTTGCCTTTGAGTTTAGCATTTATCTCATGTGAAACAGTCAGTCCTTTGACTCGGTCCACCTGAATATTCACTATGTAGTTTCTATGCAAAGAAGTACTTCTCGGGGCAAGAAGACTTTGTTTTGAATTAACTTTAGCTCACTGGAATCAGCAGAACCTATTACAGTTCTATACTTCTTGAGGTAAAGGGCAAAGCTGGTTTTGCCGTTATTTTATGGATACCCGGATCTTGTAACAGCATGGTCTAGCACTTTGCATTTGTTAATTATTTTGCCCCCTGAGGTCTCCTTGCTGTCTTTTATGAGCAGATACTCATGTACCCCAAAATGATGTTTGTAATCACTGCCTCCAAATGATTCTTGATTGGTTGAATAAATGTCTATACAGCTGAGCAAAACTGAAATTAGGTAAGTGTGGCCAAAGCTTGAGGGCTTGGAGGGGAGAAGGAGAGATGGAGGCAGGTGTGGTGGGGAAGAAGAAGAAGAGCAGCCATGGAAAGGTGAAGGAGCATGTGGGCCAGGAGGAGTGAACTCTGTGAATGGGTGGAGAGGAGTGGCCTGGATGGAAAACGTGCAAATATTTATGGGAAATATTAGACTATTAGATGGGAAGTAGCCCAGATAGGAATGATTAGAGCAATGGCAAAGAATATAGGGCTGAGAGGTAACAAGGTAGATTAGGGAGTAATCTACCTGCTTAGCCCCAGGTGAGACAAGGTTTATTTAAATACAACAGGTGTCTGTGTCTTTTATTGATATGGTAGCAGGTTAATAATAACTGTCATAACTCAGTGGCTGGCTCTTTGATCACCTCCCCCTGAAGGGGAACAGCCTTGTCAGGCCATAGAGGAAGACAATGCAGTCAGGCCTGATGAGACCTGATAGGCTGGGGTCAGACGGAAGGGGAGGAGGGCCCTATTAGTGGACTTGGGGAGAGGCATGGGAGGAGATGAGAGAGGGCAGGTAGGATTGGGAAGGGATGAGGGAGGGGGCTAAATCTTAGATACAAAGTGAATAAATTGTAATTAATAAAAATTTAATTAAAAATAACTGCCATAATAATTATATGCTTTAATAAGCATTATAAACCTTATTAGCAGTTTTTATTTTCTACAACGGTATCTGTTACAAATCTTTTCAGAGAAATATAACTTTCCAAGTCAGTGAACTGGTAATGTAAATATCAGGAAAACCAGAGCTATTTCTGCCCCAAAATGAGAGAATGTGTAGGACTATGTTGAGAAAGTACCAAATCTCCTTACTGATCTGTAAGTAGTTTTAGTCTGGGACAAGGAGAGACAGAGAGAGCAGCCAGGTGTACCTGTGTGAGGCTCTGGTGTGGACTCCTTTGTCATGCAGGTGGGGACAGAGGATGATTTCTACTGAGGTAAACATCCTGCGAGGCATCAAGGCAGAAGGATACTTCACTCTAACTAGTGAACTGAGCTGGTAGACTCTGTACCTTCTTCAAGACCAACTTGGAGTGGCCTGAACACTGCCCCTGTTGGACCCTGGCCTTTAGCCCATGAGTGCTGTACATGTGTAGGGGGGGGTGTTTTTTCCTGGCCCCAATCTCATGGAGTAAAGACTCATAAGACCCAAAATATAATTTATAAATACCTAGGTCATACAGCTGGGCTCTTCTCTGACTAGCTCATAACTGAAAATAACTCATTATACTAATCTACAATGTACCACATGCGTGGTTACCTCTGCTCAGGTACCATGTATATGTCCTCCACACATCTTACCAGAAAAATCTCCTGTGCACCTCTATTCCAAAATCCTTTCTGCCTTCCAGATATCCCACCTTCGATTCTCCCTATCCTATAGGCTATAGGTTTTTATTGACAGGTGTTAAATGCATACAGACAAAAGAAATTCTCTCACATATGAGGTAGCTCTGTCCACTTTCAGGGGAAGGCATTTCCTCTTTACTCCAGGCATTCTGGAAACCCTCTCACACATGGGGATTTTCTAAATCCTATCAAGTTGACAATCACATCATTATCCATTTATTTGAAACTTAAATTCTGACTCCTGCTGTTCTTCTCAGGCTCTGTCCCTGGGCTGGCAAGTTCACATATTCCCCACCAGGCTCTGTTCAGCCTTCTTGTTTTTGCTTTTTCACTGCCTTAAGCCTGGATTCCACCATGAAGGGATCTAATGTAGAGAGAAGGCTCTCCTGTAGGCCATGTTGTCTTCCCAGCAGACTCCCTCCTCAGATGTTAGGAACATACATACCTGCTAGGCCTCAAGAGCTATCTGCCCTCACAGATGCTCTCTGTCCTCCCCAGAGGCCAGGAGCACATCTTACAGATCAACCATAGTGAAGGGCTCTGTGACCACTGCCATGGGTGATAGGACTCCTCCCATACAACTTCTCCTAGAAGTTGCTCTTTGCTCAGTATCAGCTTCTTAAAGAAAAAGCGTTTCTGATGAGAGTGTCCTTTGCTTTACAGAAGCTTTTCATTTTCATGAGGTCCCATTTATTGATTGTTATTTTTTTGTTTTTTATTAAATTCTTATTTTTTATGTTAATTACAGTTTATTCACTTTGCATCCCCCCTGTAGTCCCCTCTCTCATTCCCTCCCAATCCTACCCTCCCTCCCTAATCTCCTCCCATGCCCCTCTCCAAGTCCACTGATAGGGGATGTTCTCTTCTCCTTCCATCTGACCCTAGCTTATCAGGTCTCATCAGGACTGGCTGCATTGTCTTCCTCTGGACTGGCAAGGCTGCTACCACCCCAGGAAGAGGTGATCAAAGAGTCAGCCACAGAGTTCATTTCAGAAACAGTCCCTGTTCCCCTTACGAGGGTACCCACTTAAAGACTGAGCTGCCATGGGCTACATCTGTGCAGGGGTTCTAGGTTATATCCATGAATGGTCCTTCGTTGGAATATCAGTCTCAGAAAAGAGCCTTGTGCCCAGATTTTTTGGTTCTGTTGCTCTTCTTGTAGAGCTCCTGTCTTCTCCAGGTCTTACTATATCCCCTTTCTTTCATAAGATTCTCTGCACTCTGCCCAAAGTTTGGTTATGAGTCTCAGCATCTGCTTTGATACACTGCTGGGTAGAGTCTTTCAAAGGCCCTCTGTGTTACAACAACTTTGGAAATCAATCTGGTGCTTTCTCAGACAATTAGGAATAGCACTACCTCAAGATCCAACTTTACCACTCCTAGGCATATATCCAAAATATGTTCAAGTACACAACAAGGGCATTTGCTCAACCATGTTCATAGCAGCTTTATTCATAATAGCCAGAACCTGGAAACAACCCAGATGTCCCTCAACTGAGGAATGGATGCAGAAATTGTGGTACATTTACACAATGGAATTCTACTCAACAATTAAAATCAAGGAAATCATAAAATTTGCAGGCAATGGTTCTAGAAAATATCATCCTAAGTAGGGTATCTCAGAAGCAGAAAGACACACATGGTATATACTCACTTACAAGTGGATATTAGACATATATAATATAGGATAGACATACTAAAATGTGTACACTTAAAGCAGCTAAGCAAAATGGAGGACCCTGGGTAAGATGCTCAATCCTCACTTAGAAAGGCAAACGGGATGGACATCAGAAGAGGGAGAAAACAGGGAACAGGACAGGAGCCTACCACAGAGGGCCTCTGAAAGACTCTATCCAGCAGGGCATTAAAGTAGATGCTGAGACTCATAGCCGAACTTTTAGCAGAGTGCAGAGAATCTTATGAAAGAAGGGAGAGATAGAAAGACCTGGAGGGGACAGGATCTCCACAAGGAGAGCAACACAACCAAAAAATATCTGGGCAAAGGATTCTTTTCTGAAACTGATACTCCAACCAAGGACCATGCATGGAGATAATCTAGAACCCCTGCACAGCTGTAGCCCATGGCAGCTCATTCTCCAAGTGGGTTCTCTAGTAAGGGGAACAGGGGGCTATCTCTGACATGAACTCAGTGGCCTGCTCTTTGATTACCTTCCCCTGAGGGAGGAGTAGCCTTACCAGGCCACATAGGAAGATAATGCTGTCAGTCCTGATGAGACTTGATAGGCTAGGGTCAGATAGAAGGGGAGGAGGACCTCCCCTATCAGTGGACTTGGGGAGGGGCATGGGTGGAAATAAGGGAGGGAGAGCGGGGTTGAAAGGGAGTGAGAGAGGGGGCTACAGCTTGGATACAAAGTGATTAATAATTATAACGTAATTAATAAAAAATAAATCAATTTTAAAAAGAAAGAGTTTCCTTTTGTTTTTGTTTCTCTTCTTGTGATAAAATATCCTAACAAAAGCAACTTAGTGAGAAGAAATGGCTTATTTTCAGCTCTTAGCTCTAGGGATCAAGCCATTATGGAGGTAATGTCTTAGTGGCAGGAGCATGATGGCATTGGTCACCATGCACCCACAGTTTCCACAGGAAAGAGTGGAGAGTGAATGCTGGTGCTCAGCTAGTATTCCTATTTTTATTCAGAACAGGGCTCAAGCCCCGGAAATAGTGCAATGCCCTTTCTAGTGAATCTCCCCACCTCAGCTCAATGCCTCAAGCTAACCACCAAGAGGCACAGCCAGAAGTCAACCTACTCTAGATAACTCATCCCAAGTGTGCCCAGAGGCTTGTCTCCTAAGAGATCCCAGATCTCTCCAGGAAAGAGTCATCAGTAGCCATCACACATCCCCTTGCTTTGGTCTTTCGGTGGGAAAAACTATGTAAGCCCTGATTGCTGATGGTTGATTCTGAAAGACTGAGCCCTCTCTTCTACCTTGATCCATGCTGACCCATCTGGGTTTGTTTCAGACAGGGATTCTCCATTGGTGTTCTGGAGACAGCTAGGTTAAAATCAGACAGGCGATTGGCCTGCTCTTTGATTACCTCTCCCTGAGGGGGGAGCAGCCTTACCAGGCCACAGAGGAACACAATGCAGCCACTCCTTATGAGATATGATATACTAGGATCAGAAGGAAGAAAAAGAAGACCTCCCCTATCAGTGGACTTGGGGAGGGGAATGCGTGTGAAAGGGGGAAGAAGGGAGGGGTTGGGAGGGAAGGAGGGAGGGAACTAGAGGGGAGGGGATACAAAGTAAATAAAGTGTAATTAAAAATAAAATAAAATTTTAAAAAAAGTAAAAAACAAAAATTAGGTGATTAAGACCCTCAAGAGACAGTGCCATGTTCCCAAACACCAATCTGGAAAGCTGTGAGAGAGCCCAGGCTGGTACTTAACAGGACACCTGTTGCTTCCAACGCCACCTACCCCTGGCTCTCCAGACCCTGGAACGGCCTTGACTTTCATCATCTTGACTCTGACCTCCCAACACTTAGCTCAGGGTTTTTCAATATAGGTTATACATTAGAGACATCCAACTGTTTTAACAATATGATCGAGGTTTGATATTCCTATCAGAGAACTGTCAGGCAGTGGGTGATCTCAGATCTGGCGGTGGCTTAAATGAGATCCACAGGTCCAGCCTGGAGACAGATCCTCCAGTGGTGTGAGCAGCCGAGGTGAGATTCACAGGTTCATCCTGTGTGGGGGTCATCCTGGCCTTTTCACAGACTCCATTTTGCTTTCTCAGCTTTGCCCCACTGACATGTTAGAATTGTTATAAGAAACGGCAGCTTGAATTAAATCCTGTGTTTGCTGACCATGCAGAGATAGCACTATAGGCTTCCCTTCTTTAGATCACCAGTACGACAACCTGTGGCATTGTATCTTCTAACAATAATTTACACTCCCTTCCCAGTTCAATTTCTCCCATGTTGTACTCCAGGTAGATTAAGTGCTGATGACCCTGGTTTCTGATTGCTTTCGTTCTAATCTTCAAGAATGTTCTTTCTACATTTAGAGCTTCATTGTGAAATGAGAGAAATCAACTAAATTTTAGCTCAAATGGGAGGATAATATCTTTCAAAAGACCATGGATGAGATTAAATTAAATATGTTTTTAAGAGTTTAGTCTTCATGCCCAGCACATGACCGAATGGCAATGAGCCTCATCATCTCCATCATCACCACAGAGGAGACAGCAGCATATTATATTTCCTGTGGGAAATACACAGCCTGGATACCCTGAAGAAGGCTGGCTGCCTTTCCTCTTCTGCTGTCTCTGGCATATTTCTCTACCCATTACAGTAGGTCAATGGACATGTTCCATACCCTAGCATTTGCCACAGACTTTTGAGTGAGAAGCAGGTTCCCCTCAGGCCCCTCAGGGAATAGTAAACTAGTTTGGAAGAATGGGGGAATCTCACATCTGCCCCCCAACCCCTGCACCTCAGCCTACTCTCCCCCACCTCAGCCAACCCCAGATTACCCAACCCCATCCTCAGTGGGAATTGTAGTCTCCATAGACAAGGGGATTTGTTGTAAACACACTAAACTTGAAAACAGCTGGAGCAGACAAGTCCTGAGGGAACCTTCATTTCTTTAGAGGACTGGGGAAATTAATGATTTCCTGTCAGCGTGGTGGCTCCAGTCTAAATCCACCCACGGCCAACGACACTACATCTCACTTCTGAGAATTTGAAGCATTTTAATTTCTTGTATTCACTGCAGTTGCTAAGAAACTTCCTATCTTCATTTCATAGTTTCCGAGGACTTGTGCAAGAATTTAGGAATTTCTTCTGCATATGTCTTTACTTTACCATCTTAAGTAAAAGTAGCGTATGTTAGAAATGTATGGGGTTTTATCTATTTAGCTTCTTTGTATACTTTCACAGCCTGAGAGGAAACACAGCCTGCAGCCCCCCCACTCCTCCACTTTTACCCCTAGGGCAATCTCCCAGGAGCCCTGTTGCTACTGTGAGAAACACCATGAGCAGAAGCAACTTTGGGGAAGAAAGAGTTTATTTGTCTTTATAGGTTATGATCTACCATCAGGGGAAGTCAAGGCAGTAATTGAAGCAGAGACCACTGGGGAATGCTGCTTCCTGGATGGTTTCCTGCTTCTGCTCAGTTGACTTTCTTACATAACTTAAGATTACCTGCCCAGGAGTGGCTGGACCTTCTGCTTTCTCCATTAATTATTTAGCAAGCAAACAAAACAAAAAAACAAATGAAAAAACCCAAAAGCCAAATCAAAACAAACAAACAAACAAAAACCACAAATATGTTCATAGGAGGCAATTCCTCAATGGAGGGTTCTTCTTCCCTAGTGTACCAACCTGACAAGCAAGAATTACCACCATATCCTGTCTAGTACCCTTTCATGCTCTCTGTTTAGCAAATAATTACCAATATTCCTGCAGTGGTCTGAGGGACCCAGGGCTACCTAGACAAAGATGGACTCAGGAAACAAATGGGCCAGCGGTGAGGTCATGGTGCAGATCTTCAGTATTGCCCAACCTGCTGGCACCTCTGTCTTCCACAAGGAAGCCAGTCAGACCGCTGCCTCACCTTATTCAAGGTCACTCTCGAGAGGAGGGTGCCTACTGATCTTACATGCTCCAAAACTGTGACATCAAATACAGTCAATGGAGACATGAGTCATCCTCATCCTTGATAACTTTTCCAAACAAGATTAACATGTACCAGGCAGATGGTTGAACTGCTTTCCCCTAGAAAGTACAGACAGGCTTTTTTTTAGTTGTCTCCAACCCCCACTGAACTCCCTGAACTCTCTCTCAGACTTGCCCCTTTAAGGTATTTTTATTTCCATCCTGCCATCATGTCACCATGCCAGTCTGAACAAAAATGTCACCACAAAGTTTGGGGCCAGCAATCATTTGTTCTCCATATTCTTCAGACTCGGAGCCTGTGATCAGCTCAGCTCACTTGCTTCCAGGGTCTCAAGGCTCTTTGATTTTGCTCAGAATTTATGTGCTGTCCCTCTCACCTCTGGCTCCTGAATCCACCAAATTCACTCTTCCATAGTCTATAACTCACAGAGGAAAATTCTACTCTGGTCAGCTGAAAGCTCATGGCTCCATTCACCCCAGGTCTCCCTCCCACAAAGCAAAGCCCACAACAGACGCAGGGATACTCTGAAAGGTCAGAGAGTAAAGAAGCCTGAGACCAGACCTCACAGGTGCCACTGAGACAACCACACACAGGGACACATAAGAAACCACGTGCTCCAGGCAGAGGTGCCCAGCCACCTGTGATACCTTTCAAGACTCACCCTACTGCAACAGAATCACAGAGAAGGAATCATAGTCCCTCTTCTATGGCTACTGTGGAAAACCAGGGAGCCGGCCTGCCTCACTGAAAAAGCAGGGTAAGGTAGCTGCTCAGGTTGCCTCAGTAATTTGGCTCTGCAGGATAAGGACTTTGATGCCCTGCTGTTGAGCCAGAAACCTGCAGACTTTGGGGGCAGACCTAGAACAAGGCTTCCTTGTTCAAAAGCTGCTTAGTATTGTCTGACCCCTAGAGCCACACCCAGTATTATCAGCTTGGGCCTACACCTTCCAGAACCTTCTTGGATACTTAAGCAGTTTGCTTTTCCACTCTAGCACCAGTTCCCCAGCTGAGCCTCTGCACCCCTGTCACCAGGTTCAATGATGGCTCCTCCCAATACTCTTGCTTCTCTCTAGTTCCTCATATCACACCAAGAGCAGACTCTCTAAGATGTAAGCCTCCTGTGTTCAAATCCTGTCTGCACCACCTCCCCACAGTACAGGTCAGCTCTACCAACCACTGTGCCCTGGTCCTGGTGACCAGCCTTTGTTGGCCTCTCCAGGCTCACAGCTCTACCCTGCTCCTGACCCTGCCCATGGCTTGTCAAGTCTAGAGTACCCAGCTCCACTCTGATGACTTCTCCTCTCCTCAGAAACTCCTCTCCTTTCTAAGGATGAACCTGTCCCACCATTGTTGCCAAAACTATACCCTGTGTTTGTCTCTGCTTGTGCAGATCCTGTATTTTAACTTCACTAAATTGGCCTGTCTCTTCTGTTTGCTGAGGTCCTACCCGTAACTCGATTCCGGTGAATAAACCTAAACGACATTAAAGCCTCCAAAACTCTCCTTCCTTAATTCAGAAGCCAAACACCCAGCACACTCCATCTCATTGGTGTGGTTACAGCGTTAAGAGAAACCGCTTCTAAGTTTGCGTGTTCCATTTCTGAGGTCTTTTTGCATATTTCCCTCTGTCCTGGCTTTCTTGCATCCCTAAACCCTGAATGCCCTCTTAAAACCCTGCTGAGGTGACCTCAAAGCCCTTAAAATCCTTACCCAGTCTTTAGGAGCACTCTAAAGATGAGCAGCCACTTCTCTGCTCTAACTAAGAGGCTCATTCCTCAGGAACCACTTCTGGTGAATGGCTAAGATTGGAAAGGAGACCCAGAAAATTCCCATGGCTGCTCAAGGCTTCAGTGGCCCTGGTACCTCCCTGCCTGGTGCTTGACTTGAAAGATGTCATCATAATGGAATACCATCACCCCTTCACATTTTTCTTTTGTGAAGAAATGTTTTTCTTTTACAGTGCTCTCACTGTAAATATTAATTTCACTAAGATATTGATGAAAACTGGTCATTTATAAAGAGACATTAGTCCTCTTTTCTTAAATTGGCAAAAATGAGATTTATGACATCATTTGGTGAAGGTTTTCTGTTTTCTAGGAATGTTATTTTTGGCAGTGATAATCTGACACCAAAGAAAATTACACAATATCAGAAGGGCACGTAAGATTGATTTTATTAGTCATCATTGCAACAACTAGGAATAATTGCTGTGTGTTGCCTTCAATGGTGACCTCATCAGGTTTCACCAGATAGTCCCAATAGAGTGGTCACACAGGCAGCCGTGGTTAAACTTAATGTTTTACAAAAACCACCTAAAAGTCATGTCTGTAAAGTAACACGTAGGAATAAATGGGGTTGGTAGGAATGGGAGGGAGGTTAAAGAGGGCGGGAATGCAACTAAGAAGATCCACTAAGTTGGTATTTCCACGATGAGAAATGACAGGAAGGTAATAGTAAAAGCCTTCACTTTCTGCAGCTGAACTGCTTCTGTAAGTGAATGTGCACTAAGCATGTGATTTGTATTATCCGACACCGAGTCAGAGTGAGGTGTCCCAGGAGGGGTTTGTTGGCACAGTAGTGTGCACCCCAAGTGTGGACAGTGCCAATTGTGCATGCTGCCTGTGAGGAAGCAAAGGCACAGAGAGCTGGTGATGCAGCGTGGGCAGACACTGCCGGCGGGCTTCGGAGTTCTGACACATGTGAATGGAATTAAATGGGAACTTTGTGCATTCAGAAATGTTTGGCAGCCGTCAAATCCGGTGCAGCCACACAATCAGTTGTAGAACCCCAGAACGGGCTGCAGCCCACAGCCTAAGATGCTGTTCGGGGGGTGATAAGTGGGCCTCATTATTAGCAAAATTTCTTGATGCTAGCTAATGATGAGTCACTAAGGCAGGGAGAACAAATCATATTTAAAAGCATCTGTAACCACTGCTGTGTGTTAGAAATGAGCCTGTGATTTCAATGAGCATTAGAACCATAAGGGCTGCTTACAATGTTGGCTTTGCTTCCTGTGCTCACAAAGAGATGCTAAGTTTCAGGTTGAAATTAGTGAAAACAGAGAGGTCATTTTTTCCTATCCAATTTGTAGGTCCTCAAATTGTCACCACAAACCAACCGGGAGCACCAGAGCCCAGGATTCCAGCAGCCTTGCTTTGTTTCTGCTCTCAAAGGTTGGGAGCAAGCTCAGCTTTGAATCCTGCAACAAACTTTCATCAGTAATGAAATAAAAAGAGAAAGAAGATAGAAACTTTGTGGTAGAATGAACACAGGGAGGCAGGCTGAGGAAATTGAAATCAGTTCCCTGGTGGAGTGCTGTAGCAGACAAGAGATAGACGGATTTCACTGAGTACAAAACATAGGTGCTTTAGTCTTGAATACTTAGTATCATAACTATACATCACATTCCACATGTGAATCCAGGGGATAGGGAGCTTTCATCTAAGAAATCATAGATCTTCAAAGGGCGGATTTTCAGGCTGGGAAGATAACAAAATGCTTTGTGCTCTGGTGTGTGTGTGTGTGTGTGTGTGTGTGTGTGTGTGTGTGTGTGTGTGTGCGTGCGTGTGTTTGGCCCATAGGCAAATCTGTGCAATGTTTTCTTGATTAATGACTGATGTGGGAGAGCCCAGGCCATGGGGGGTGGTGCTATTGCTTAGTAAATGGTCCTCGGCTATACTAGAAAGCAGGCTGAGCATGCCCTGGGGAGCAAGCCAGGGAGCAGTGTCACTCCATGGCCTTCGCTTCAATTCCCGCATCTGGTATCCAGCCTAAACTCTTTTCTCCAAGTTACTTTTGGTGGGAGTTGCATCACGGCGACATAAAGCAAATCAAGACACTTTACAAGCATGGTGACAGAGTCTAGTACCCAGAACACACCCTGGGCAGCAGTAGCAGCGCACACTTATCATTCCAGTGCAGTGGAGGAGGCATGGCATCCTCGGAGACCACTGACCAGTGAGCCTTGCTTCAACAGGCAAGCTCCAGGCCACTGGAGACCCCGTCTCAAAAGACAAGGCAGGCAGCTCCTGAGGAACAGGCATTCAAGGCAGAACGTAGACAGACACACATCCCCACATAAATACACGCAACCTGCACAGACATGAGCACCCCAGGAATACAAAGCACAGTCTCACTTATGTGAATACGAACATCCCCACTTATGAACACAGACATTCCCCACATGAAGATGAACATACACACACACACACAAACATGAACACCTCCCACATGTGAACATGAACACCCCCACATACATGAGCATGAACACATATATAACATGACCCCACATACACAAACACATGAATATGAACACACTTCACGTGAGTATGAACATCCCCCACATATGAACATGAACACACACACAGACACACACACACCAAGTACATATCCTCAAGTTTTGGCTGAAATATTCACTCATAAAAATTCTTTATTAAGTAAAAAAAAAAAAAAAAAAAAAGTGCTCATTTGACTTTACAAGTGAGAAACATTGTCTCCACTTTATTTCCAAAACAACTCCTGATAAATAGGGGGAAATTTAGGTTCTAGTCTTTAAGCTCACACTCATCAGCAGACAGAGGGTGGTGAAAAACAGTAATTAGAAGAGTCAGTCAAGCAGAAATTGGAGAGAATAAAACCAGCATGTCATCCAAAATGCTATTTTGGTTGTAAGAAATGATGCTTCTCTTTATATAATGTGCTTCATAAAAACAATCCAATAGCTTCCCGCATACACTCTCCAGCCATCAAGCTGGCTGGTAGCTCCACCCCGGGCCCCCACCGGTCTGACACACGTCTCGAAGCAGCCACACCCGGATCGTCTAATGCTGTGTTCAGTGCGCTGTCATGAGCAGCTGCACTCATCAACTCATCAGTTTGGGGTTCAGTGAGGAATGGGGCAATTCAGCACTGTGCAGCACCTTACCCTTGCCAGACAGCTCACACTTGATCGCTTTCATCTGCCCTGGGCCAGACCCACTGACTGTCCTGGGTGTTTTCCTGGGCAGCAGACTACAGGACACTGACTGATTGGCCACTGTTAAAACAACTCAATGTGCATGAAAATATTTACAACCCGAACATAATTGCGCGAGGTGTTTTTCGTCACTAAAATGATCAAGCTAGGCAGACAGCTATTCAGGAGGAGGTAGTGTGTCCTTACACTGTGTTTTATTTGCTTGTTTGTTTAGTATTTTAACTGATTTCTTACTTCCCAGACATACTCATTTTTCTGCTGTTCTGAAGAGCATGAGTAGACAGCAAAGGGCCAGAGGAATCATTCCTAGTAACTTAAAAGAGAACTGAGAGGTAAATTCCTATAGGCAAAGTTAGGGTAAAAGAGCAAACCACAACAAATCCTGCATCATCTGCCATGTTTTCCAGAGAGCAAAGAACAACTTGGTGAGGCTTATGAAGACACTGAGATCACTATAACTCCACTATCTTTCTAAGAATAACTGAAGCATGGCTGTAAGCTTTCTGTAGAGGAAGGAAGTTAGACCCTTTCTTTTTTTAACTTTTATTAATTACACTTTATTCACTTTGTATCCCCCCATAAGCCTCTCCCTCCTCCCCTCCCAATCCCACCCTCCCTTTCCCTACTTCATGAATGCCACTCCCCAAGTCCACTGATAGGGGAGGTCCTCCTCTCCTTCCTTCTGATCTTAGTCTATCAGATCTCATCAGGAGTGGCTGCATTATCATCTTCTGTGGCCTGGTAAGGCTGCTCCCCCCTCAGAGGGAGGTGATCAAAGAGCAGGCCAATCAGATTATGTCAGAGGCAGTCCCTCTTCCCATTACTATGTAACCCACTTGGACACTAAACTGCCATGGGGTACGTCTGTGTAGGGGTTCTAGGTTATCTCCATGCCTGATACTTGGTTGGAGTATGAGTCTCTGGGAAGACCCCTGTGTTCAAATTTTCTTGTTCTGTTGCTCTCCTTGTGGAGTTCCTGTCCTCTCCAGTTCTTACTATTTCCCACTTCTTACAAAAGATTCCATGCATTCTGCTCAACAGTTCGCCATAAGTCTCAGCATCTGCTTTGATAGTTTGCAGAGCAGAGCCTTTCAGAGGCCCTCTGTGGCAGGTTTCTAGGTTGTTTCCTGTTTTCTTCTTCTACTGGTGTCCATCCTCTTTGCCTATCGGGATGGGGATTGAGCGTTTTAGTCAGGGTCCTCTCTCTTAATTAGTTTCTTTAGATGTACAGATTTTAGTAGGTTTATCCTATATTATATGTCTATATGAGTGAGTATGTACCTTGTGTGTCTTTCTGTTTCTGGGACAGCTCACTCAGGATAATCCTTTCCAGGTCCCACCATTTACCTGCAAATTTCATGATTTCCTTATTTTTCATTGCAGAGTAATACTCCATTGTGTAGGTGTACCACAATTTCTGCATCCATTCTTCAGTTGAGGGGCATCTGGGCTGTTTCCAGCTTCTGGATATTACAAATAAATGATTGGCACTGAATGCTCATCAGCAGAGTTATGCCCCTGGGTACCTCACATCCTCTGCACTGATAAGGTTACTCCTCACTTACCAGCAATTCACGAAATCTGAAGAATTCACTTTTCCAATTTAGGAGATGACTGCCAGTTAGATAAGCAACTTTTCTTATTATTATAAGTAACAGGAATACTTTTTAAAATGTACTCAAGTTCAAAACACCAATCACTACATAAACACTCTGCCTATCAGTCCAGTCCTGATAGACATGCTTCACCCTGTTCCCTGGAGGATGGCCAACATTGCCTTCCAACCTTAGCCCAGTGACCTCTTGGCACATGTGACCTAATAGCCTGTTCCACTTTCTGTGATTGAACCCATTCTTTCTACGCTCTCTGTCTCTCTTTTTCTACCTCTGGCACAGCTGTTTATGGTTTAATAGTTCATTAGCTCTTGTTCTTACAGAGACATCCCTCAGGATGGACAGGTCTATCCTGTGCCTTTGTTTTCATTGTACCTTGTCACCCGAGCCCTCAGCCCTACTCAGAAAGTCTTCTCGGTATTTGCCTTAACCAGTATTTAGCCAACAGGTGTTCCCTCTGGTTCCCTCTGTGAACAGCTCACTGCCCTTCCAAGCGGTGACTCGTATGTTAGGCCTTCAACTGCCCTTTCACTATGCCATGTGTCAGCTACATGTCCATAGGCCCAGCCTTCTCCTGAACACCTGGCATATCTCTCTACAGATAAGCTTGCAATCTCCCTCCATTGACTTGTCCAGTTTTGGCAGTCCAATCTTTTCTAAGTCTTTACCATGTCCCTAGAGCACAAGTTAAAGCTTGGGCCCTGACTGCTCTTTCAGCTTCACTGAATCTTATTTGCTGCTGAACACCCGCAGAGTTGGCTCTGGACTCCACACCTCAGCTGCATACCTCACCCTCTCCCTAGCATGCCTCATCTTTTTTAATGGTCTTTCTTCAATGTATTGGTCAATCAGAATGACTTGCATAAAACAAAGTAAGTGTGTTTCTTTACCTCACAAACACTGAACATATTCTATAAGGCTGAGCCTCTGACCTTAGCCACACCAACCTCCATAGCCAAGCCATCACTAGTTATCTCTCCTAAGTCACCAACTCTTCCACCAGAAACTCCTGGCCTCTGTAAGTTGTCTCTGTCCTTCTGTGGCAGTGTCCCCCAAAGGCCCTTGATTTTCTTAGTAGAGGCTTAATTCTCTGAAATTTGTAAGTTGTTGTGTACTTACATAGATTCTGAAATTCTTACCCTCATACCAACCCAACATATATCAATATTATTATACTTAGTCCACCTAGGAGCATGCAGCTCCTGGCAGGAAGAAGGACGAAAGGGTTGTTCAAGGACTGTTTTGCATCCAGTTGTTTCCACTTCAATAGCCTTAAATTCATACGATTTTAACTTCAAGAGAAGTGTTAAAAAAAAAAAAAAGAAATCATGCTTAAATGAGAAAGGCAGTTAGAAACACAATTTTGTCCTCCAAGGATCAGTCAAGCAGAATTAAAAACAATATTAAACACCAAGAAGCAAATTTCTGATTCTTAAAACATACCAAAAGGTTAAAGTACAGGAAACATGGAAAGAGCAAACAGAGGTCAGGACATATTAAACTCTAATGAACGCAGCAGGAAAAAGATGGAAATCAAATTTAAGAACGCTTTAATTGCATACTGGAATAAAGCTTATGTTAGAGACATTGAAAACCAGCTTTGGAAGGGAAGGTACCATGATGGTTGCGAGCCAGATGATCTTTAAAGCAAAATAAATGCAAAAGAAGTGGCAGAAAAACATCAGATGGTAACTTGACACTGTTGTTTTAGGATCATGAAGGATTTGTCAGGTGCCAATTCTGATGCAGGGGAAGAGGAGGATATGTGTTGGTGTATGTTATGTAATTTAAAGTGCTTTCATTATTAACTTGATCATTCTATAGTACATTATCTCCTTAACTTATATTTCATACAAGCTTTTATATAAATACATTTAAAGATAGTAATATTTGTCATTAAAACACTGTAAGCTATAACATTATTCCTCTGAATAGTTCAAGGAATAATAAAAATTATAACATATTGGTCAATAAAGTTTTTCTTAATACAAAACCTTACAATTAATAAACAGCTAACAAAATTGATTGAGTCCCATTCAAATTATCTGAATTATATCTCTTGATGTTTGTACCATTTATGTATGCAAGTATGTAATATGTAATATTGCATATGCAGATATGCTCACAGGAAGCAGCATTTTTCATCTTCTGGAATAGCACTGTGTATCTCTGAAGGAGGCAGAGGACACCACTGGGCTAGGTGAACTGGCCACCCTGTGGGGACAAGACACTTGAAGAATTTCAGTTATAAACTCTTTAGTTGCTTGGGGTAAGTTTAGAGGGCAGAAGCATAAAAGAGCTAAAACTGAGCTGTGGAACACTCCATTCCTTTTTTTAATTAAATTTTTATTTTTTAAATATTAGTTACAGTTTATTAACTTTGTATTCCAGCTGTAGCCCACTCCCTCATTCCCTCCCAATCCCACCATCACTCTCTCATCTCCTCCCTGCCCCATTCCAAGTCCACTGATAGGGGAGGAGGACCTCCCCTCCCATCAACACTCCATTCTCTATTGCTAAAAGGTTTCACGAAAATTTCGGCTCTGTGGCTTAAGAGATCTGGCTTGGTGGGCAGTTCCACTACTGATGATCCACTACTTACCTTCTGATATGGTTCAGATCTGAAGGACACTCCACAGGCTCATATAATCAATACTTGTTCTCTGACTGGTGCTGTTTGGAAAAACTGTGTAAACTTTAGGAAGTGGAACATATCTTAAGGAAGTAAAAGAAGACCTTGAGGCTTTAGCCTAGCCATTGATTCAGGTACCTTCTCTCCTTCCTGAAATGTAAGGAGTCTCGGCCATGTGCTTCTGCAGGAATAAACTGCTGTACCTTCCTCACTGTGATGTACTGATACTTTCTGTGATCATAAGGCAAAATAAATCTGTCCTGCCTTATGTTGTTTCTTTTAGGTATTCTGATCACAGAGATACAAAAGCAACATAGATGTTTGGTACCAGGAGTGGGATTGTTTCTGTTATTATAACTGACCATATGGTCTTAGGACTTTAGAACTGGTTTGTTGGAAGAATGTGGAAAAATTTTTGAAATGCAAACAAGAGAAGCCCCGAAATGTTATGAGAAGAGGTTAATGGGTTTCTTAGGTTTTGGGTTTTTTTTTTTTTTTCTGTTAGTGTGATAAAATTCTCTGACTAAAGCAAATTAAGGGTGAATAGTTTACTTTTAATAATATTTATATTCATTCTTTGACAAATTTTATAAACGTATACAACGTGTCTTGATACATTCACTATTTAAGTTCTCCTTACCAAGATTCTCAGAACCGTACAACACATGCCTCTCCCACCGTCATGCCCTCTTCTTGAGTCTAATTAATGCTTGTGACAATGATCTCATCCTGGAAAGGATTCCCTAGAAGCTATTAATTACTAGTAGTACCGCAGCTAGGAACAGAACCTCAACCCTTCCACTTGTTATAACTATTGACCATCTTGGTCTTGTGCAGGTAACCACAACTGCTATGAGATTGTGAGTGTTTCCAGAACATTTCACAGCACCGCTCTCCATCCTCTGGCTTTTATATTCTTTCAGCTTTCTTTTCCACAATATTGCTTGAACCTTGAAAGAAGATGAGGACTAAAAAAGGAGCCTCATTTAACGCTTCAAACTCAATAATCACTTATTCTCAATACCTTGACTGGTTTTGCATTTTTGCAATGATTGATGTGTACCCTAAAAAGAAGTACCTATGTCCATCAGCACAGGATTATGAATATAGGTATATTTAGAAGGCAGTCTGATGATATGACCAAACAAAATAACAATTGTATGTAGGTTCACTCCAGAGTCTATGACTTCCCAAGTTGTGTTAGTGTTTTGTTTCTTTATTGTTGTTGTTTGTTTGCTGTTACATTGACACAGATGGAGTCCCCAGAGAAAAGAGAACCTTAATTGAGAAAAGTCTCCCAGCAGATTTTGACCTGTAGGCAAGCTTGTAGGGCATTTTCTTGTTTGATAATTGATATGGAAGGCCCTAGCCTCCTGTGGGTGATGCCATCCCTGGGCAGATTATCCATGGGTGTATAACAAGGCAAAAAGAACAAGTCAAGAGGAGCAACAGAACCAACATTCCTCCATGCTTCATTTCCTGCCTCCATGTTCCTGCCTTCAATTCTTACTCTGACTTCCCTTCATGATGGGCTACAACTCCTTTTATTTTTTTCAATAGTCTACTGAAAAGTCTTTATTTGAGTCTGCTAGAATTACTTTCAGGTGGTTGGAGAACCAGACATAGCCCTGAGTAACCAGAACATTGAATATTTTTAAAAATTTTTAAATTTTTTATGTGCACTGATGTTTTTGTATGTATGTATGTCTCTATAAGGATGCTAAATCCTCTGGAACTGGAGTTTCAGACAGTTGTGGGGTGCTATACGTGAGCTGGGAATTGAATCTGGGTCCTCTGCAAGAGCAGCCAGTGCTCTTAACCACTAAGCCATCTCTCCAGCAGATTTTTGCATCTTGCTGGGCAGCTGCAGGGTGTGGGGGAGGGGAGTCTTTGGAGAAGCAAGCAGTTTAACAGAAGCTAAGATAAGCAATTAGTTGGAAATATTTCTGAACAAGCAGGCAGTCTAACAGAAGCTATTTCAGGATCTTTTAATAGAGTTTGATATTTCTTTATGAGATTCTACATCAAGGAGGTCAAATTCTAGTTAAACTTGAAATGACCTCAGCATGAATACAAGATGGAGGAAGCTCTGCACTGTTTTGCCCTGTCACAATGATATTTGGGAAACAGATCCGCTTGTAAAAGTTAAGTAGTGTCCAGACCCTGGAAGAGTAGGGAAGGATTAGAACAAAGTATTCTTAGGGCAAAGTCATTATGTATTTTTTTTTTCTTGAACACTGTAGAAGATACAGCACCAAGAATAAACTTAAGTGTGAATAGTGACGTTAGGTAATAAAAATACATCACTATAGGCCCATCACTTGTAAGAAATAAACATGCTATACACACGTGTTATGGTGGTTAGAGATGCTAGCCATTTGTGAGGGTAGGAAGTATGGGTTAAACCTTTGTACTTTGTGCTTAATTTCTCTGTAAACATAAAATATCTCCAAAATTATTATATTAAAATTAATGAAAGATTGACTACTATTCTAAGCTGAAGTAAACCATTTCCTCTCAAAGTTGATTTTGGAAATGTTTTTTGTTACAGCAATAGAAATTAATACACCATCCTTCAGTTTTGGCCAGATTTACAGTACCAGGCATGAATTCCCTCCCAAGAAGTAGGCTTCAAATCCAGTCAGAAAGTAGTTGGCTATCCCCCATAATTTTCATGCTGTTGTTGTACCAGTGGACACATCTTACTGAAAGATCAGTGCTGCAGCATGCAGAGTCCAGCCCTGAGCAATATTGGTGTCTTTTTCTCCCTGGCAGCCTACATAGCAACTTCTGGCGCTATTGATGCTAGCCAAGATTGATCCTTTTTGTAATGTACGCAAAGTGGGCTTCATTTTCAATACTAGAGTCTTACTGATTATTGAGAGCAACCAAGAGAAAGCTTCAGGGCCTTCTTGATCAAGAACTTATACCCATGGTCAGCACTGAGATGTCCTCTAGGAATAGCACTACCTCCCTATGTGGGTGCCTCCAGCAAAACTCCGCTCAAAATTATACTTCATGCTTAGCTTGCAGACTAGTGGACCTTTGTAAGTCTTTTTGATACATGTTTAGTTTCATTTAACCTACCCCTACCCAGTTCTCACTCTTCTCTCCTTATTTCTATCCCTGTATTCCCCCATATGCTGTCATAGATACTGTGTTCTATTATCTCTCTTGTTTTAGTCAGGGTTCTCTAGAGAAATAGAATTTACAGAATGACTACACACATATGTACATACATATACACACACACACACACACACATATATATATACATAACACATGTATATATATATATAGAGAGAGAGAGAGAGAAAGAGGGGGAGGCCATTTATTAGAATGCCTTACCGGCTGTGATCCAGCTAGTTCAACAATGGATGTCTACCTACAGAAAGTCCAAGAACCCAACAGTTGTTCAGTCTTCAAGTCTGGATGTATGAGCTGGTCCTAAGTATATGACAGAATCTTTAAAAAGTAGGTTGTAATATCAGTGAAGGAATGGGCTTGCCAGTGAGAGTAAAAACAATCAGGCAAAGACAGCAAGCCTCCTTCTTCCATGTTTTTTCTATAGGCTGCCAGAAAGAAGGTGTGGTCCATATAAAAGGTGAACTTTTTTCCACCTCAAAGATCTGGATGAAAGGTGGGTCTTTCCATTTCAAATGATTTAATAAAAAAATTCCCTCACCAGTGTTCCCAGCCTCTTATGTTTTAGTCAGTGCCATGTGTAGTCAGGATGACAACCAAGAATATTTATATATTTAACACATTCCAGTTATATTTTTATTTTTTTGTTTCTTTTATATTATTTTTGATAATATTTTATTGATTATTTGTGAGTTTCATATCATGAATCCCTAGCAAACTCTCTTCCCAGTCTTCCCGGGTCTCTTTGCCCTTATGACAACACCCCCCCCCCAAAAAAAAAAAGAAAAAGTAGTCTAATTTGTGTTGCCCATATACTCGCTGGAGCATGGTCAAACTTCTGGTTGCCAGCCCCCGAGTCCTTCCCACCTTCATACCTGTCGGAAGCCAGCAATTGTAGAGAGCTACACTTCATCATCCTCATCACAATTTTTAAGTGTTCTTCTCAATGACTTTCTGTCTAGCTGTTAATTTTTTGTGGGGTGGGGTGGAGTTGGAGTAGGAGCAGTCACAGAACTGTCCCTGTTTCTCAACTGTGAGTCTGCAGTCATCAATACCATGGCAAAAGTAGATTCCTTGCCTTTACAGTCTTCCTAATATCCTGGCCCCACACATACTTCCAAAGAGCAAAATACAAGCCCCAAAGCCATGTTTATGAATCACACATCATGCAAATGTGCACACACACTCGGAATCGAATGGTAGGCTCTTTGAAACTTTTCAAATTAGCTATGAACTAAATAGCATCATGTAACTGCCATCATTTTAAGAATTCAAAATGGGAATGGAAAGATTGCTCAGTGTTGAAGAGCACTTATTTTTTCAGAGGGCCGAGGTTCACTTCACAGTTGCCTGCAACTCTAGTTCCAGCACTCTTTTCGGCCTCCTGGAGCACCAGGCACACATGTGTTGCACACACAGATAAGCAAACACTCATGCACAATTTTAACACTAACTACATAAATGCACAAGTAACCCCAAACCGTAAACATATGAAAACATGAACAATGGCTAACAGGAAATGGATGCCTAGAACAGGAACCCATTTCATTAGAGAAAATGTTGCACTTTTCCCCCACTCATGACTCAGAAGTAAAAGAGAGTTCTTAACACATACATGATGAATTAAGAACACTCTGGCCAAATTATTCTACTCCAATCAAGAGAATCATCTGAGTTTCCATATCGAGGTGTTCTATTTTTAATTGTCAATCAGCACATCTCTGCTTAGCAATTATAATGCTGGTTAGAAATCTTGCAAACATTGCAGTCTCCCTCATTATATACCACACTCTGTAAGGAGGAAGGCTGGCAGCTTTGCCCTTACAACTTCAGCCCTTGGTAGAGCATACATAGAGAGTCATCAGAGTTGGCGGAGCAAACGATTAATTAAAGAAATGGTTGATTAGCTGAAGAGTTAGACCAGTTTTTATTTGGACAGATCCTCAATTGCAAGAGAAGAATCGGAGAATTCTTTATCAAACACTGCAGGGAAATATTCAGCGTCAGGGTTCTAAAGATGCATCCTGAATTTTTAAGCAATCTCACATTCTACTCAGGACACAAATATAGGTAGGAATTCTGTCAATTAAGTTTTATTAGTAATTTTATCATTTGAGAAAGTTTAACAGTAACTATAAAGCAGATAAATAATTACATGTGTATTCTGAAATGGATACTGGATTGCAACAGTATATATTTTTAGCTGGTAAAACTGATGTTCATTTATGCAACTAAGTACAATTATTAAATGCCACATCTTTTAAAGGCTTATTAGTTTATCTAAATATATTCTACATCTGAAAAATGTCTCAGGCAGAAGCCAATTAAGTATTTTGTAAAGAACCTTTCTTGACATCTATGGATGTGATGCCTTGACCCTAAAGAATCTGGTCATCTGGTGAGGATGTAGATTCATAAAAACTTCATCCCAGTGGGATATCATTAATCTTAGAAGAGAAGGCAGGAAGAGAAGATGGACTCACCCTCAGTCCCAAAGCTAAGGGGCCCAGAATGTTCAGAGGAAGATCCTCTACATACTATTCACTGGATCTGTGTAGATGGTCAGGAAAAAAGAATTGTTTAGGGAAACACAGGAGACATATGCTGCCTTTTGTAGGCTGTGGCTGCCATTTTTGTTCCGGCAGCACTGAAAGCAAATGGAGGAGGAGAGATGGGAGTTGAGTGCAGTCTGCATGTGTTATATTAACAAGCACAGATGTTCTAATGTCAGCATTCCACAAAGGCTGACGAGAGCTAACAGGGTAGCCATGAGGTACCCTGTGGGCCACACATCTGTGGAGATGTCAGGTGCTGCCCCCAAGGCTCAAATATTATAGCTGTCAAGAAGCTGGAAAAATTTAAGTGCCTCTTTCCTCTGTGAAAGAGACACCTTACCCAGGAGTCCTTGAAAGGCTTAACTGCACCTGGAATTCATAGATTAACTATGACAGTGGAGAGAAAACTGATGCAAATCTGGCTTTTCTTCAGAGCATGATGTATCCTTTAAGCCCACTGCCCCAGTCTTCTAATGTGAAAATGCCCTTGCCCATAATCTAAACATCTGCTGGTACCGGACTCCATTCGCTCTGTTAGGGAATAACACATGCTTATGTTTGAAGTGCTGTGTTACCACGCCTGTCCTCTCCCACTGTTAACAAACTGTTCTTTGCAGATTCATTTCATTCGGGGCCATGAGCCCTCCTTCATCTCTTGGCTTGTGTTTTCCACAGTACTTAAGGCCACAGCTTCTTCCAGCATGGTGATTTTCCTTTCTTTTACTTCTTCCTTGACACTGTTAACTCATTTTCCCTTTCGTCTTTTTGCCTTATGTGAAAAACTGGCTCACAAGAAGTCTTCTTGTGTTCTGGGTAGAACAGGGAGCTGCAGTGTTGTTCCCCCAGCAGGGAGCTGCAGCAGTGACCTTCTGTTGTTCCCACTTTGTAGGAAATGGGCTGTAGCTAGCTTCAACTGCTTCTCTATTGAGTATCAGATTACTGGAACTGAGGTATGAGCTCTAATTTTACTGCTTTAAATAAAGCATTTCAAAATCAGATGTCAAAAGACAATTCTGCAAGTCCTTCAAAAGTGTTAGCTGGGGACGAGGAAGGGGCCAACAGCTGGGATACAAAATGAATAAACCATAATTACTAAAAAATAAATAAACAAATTTTTAAAAAGTATTAACCTATTTCCAAAGGAAAGAAAAATAAGTACATATTTATTCCTTGTAAGCTTTTTCCTGTTAAGATTTTTTACCCCCAAAGTACAACTATCAAAGTCAAAGACCTTAAGGAAATGTATGTGTGTTGCACTCAGGGTTGATGGTTCCTGAAGGAATCCTGTACCAGGTAAGGCCTCCACCACCATAAGATCCTCATAGCACCAAACTGTTTCTAGCCCTTTCCTTTTCAAGACACTTGGGGGGCATTGCCTCACTTTCATCAGTGAGCCCAAGATGTTTGAGGACACAGAGAGATGTCTGGGCCAGGAGAACAGAGGCAGATGAATTCTGGGATGAGAGTGAAACTTCCTGGGGTGCTAGTACAGGGTACAGATAAGTCTCTTGCTGATAGGGCTGGCTGCAGAGCCGCACCAATGTTTCCAAATTTAGAGTCAGAACTATACAAACTCCAAACTAGTATCTTCTAATTTCAGGCATTCTACATTGTTCAAGACAATCACAGAGATTAGTTGTGTTAGAGGCTATGGGAGAGGGAGCCCTGAGGTTCTGAGAGGTCCAAAATTTAAAATTAGAGTCTTAGGGCAGCATGACTGAGGTCCTGGACAAAAGTTTAGATGAAGGACTGTGTAAATTGAGACATGTCTGCCCACTGCAGGAAGTGATCAGGCTTGCCACATTTCTTCCTGCACTTAAGAGATACTGTTTCCTGGCAACCCACCCAGATGGCCCCTAGCTTGTGACCAAAGCCATGTAGCACTGTTTCTAAGAAAAACCACATAGTGTGCTAATCGTTCTTCTTCCCTAGCAACAGCTAATCAGCACATTCCAGCCATTGCTCATGATAAGATATCCTTCAGATGGCTGGGTTGGCCTTTTATGATCTTGGTGCCTAAATTAGATCCCTTATCCAATCATGTAACACCAAAGCTTGGAGACCTCCACTTGCATTTTTTTTCCTTTAAACCCCCCCTTCCCCTGGACCTCGGGGCCTCACTCCTCTCCTGCTTCCATGGGAAGATTTGCATCCAGAGCTTGAGCATGTATTGAATAAACCCTCATGTGTTTGCAGCAGAGTCAATTCCTGGTGGTCTTTGGGGGTCTCATGAACTGGGAATAACAGTTCCAGTGAACTGACAGTTGCAGGATCCTGCAGATGATCCCGATTGTGATGGCTTAATCCCTATTAGCCAGAGATATCCAACAGGAAGATCAGAAAAATTTTCAGATTGCTTTAGAAGAAGTGTCGACCGGCCGGCAGCCTCAACAGAGTAGCTGTGACTGCAGAGATTTCCACCTCCAAGCTAAGCTTGTGTTGGAACTCAGAAAACAGGTCTGTACCAGCGGTCATCAGAAAACTTGTCTTTTCTGGCAAAAAGGATTTGCCTCATAGGATTTCTTTCTGAAAAAAACAAACAAACAAACAAAAGGTCTTCTGGGATTCTCTGAGGAGTGAGCTTCCACTGCACTGCTGGACACTTGGTCAGAGATGATATAAATATCTGTAGAGATACTGTGTCCCTGACCTTCATAGAACCTGTGCTTATGGAGGTGGTAAATGGGACCAGTTATATGACTGAACAGGTAAAGGTATCTACTGCCAAGTCTGATGACCCTACTTCCATTTGAGGAACCCCAGAAAGAGAAAATTAATCCTATAAATTGTCGTGGGACCTAAACACAAACAATTAGTTAAATATAAAAGATGCATCCAAAAGCATGAAAGCTTGTTGTGAGTATCTTTGTGATAGCCTTGAATCTAACATAGCAGGCCCCTTCCTTCCTCAGGGGAAAACTCACTCTTGATAGTGTTTTTGAGAGCTTCCTATTTTCCTGCTGATCTTCAGAGGCCAGAGAAGTCATGCTGCAGCACACCTGGAGCCCAGGTCCACTAGCTCCCCCCACCCCCGACCATGTGCTTTCCTCCAAAGCCTCCCCAGACAAGGCCCTCACATACTGTTCTACTCCTCTCCTAGCCTTATGCCCTTTCTCCCCATCTGCCTGTAGGACAGGGAGGCAATGCCTTCTGTTATCTATCTGCCTCTTGTTACATTATATACAGCCCAGAGCTTGCAAGTAGTATTCTCTGTAGAGGAGAAATAGGAAGACTGAACCCAACCATTTAACATGATAAATCATATATGAGAACAAATCTATGTTCACAGAAGTTCCTGCAATCTTAAAGACTTGATTGGTTTGTTTGGTTTCTCTTTGTTGATTGGTTGACTTTATTAAGACACCTTTATCGAGGTAAGACTGGCCTCAAGCTTTCTGTGTAGCCAAGGGACATGGAACTCTTGAGTCTCGCTGCTTTTGCTGCACAGCTGGGTTTTCAGCTGCATACCACTAGGCTAAGTTTATATAGTACTGAACAAAGAACCCCAGGCCTCATCCATGAAAAGCTGTCACTCACCAGTTAAGCTACCCACCATATTCTGAAACAGAGGTAGGCAAGGCTGGTCATGAACTCACTGTGTTTTAGCCAAAGATGACCATCAACACCTCAAAACCCCGCACCAGACTTTCCAATTACACATTGCAGCCATTGCATCGCTGCTGACAGTGGGATGCTAGGAAAGAAGCTGAGGCAGGAACCCTGGGAAAGAGATGCTGGAAAGGAATTCTGGGATTGAGATACTGAGGAAGGTTCATGACACTGAGTTGGTGCTTGTAGTGAGAATCTTGTAGTTTTGGTTTCTTTAAAAAGCACAAAAATGTTATGGAAATATGTTTTTGTTTTAATCCTAGGTGTGGGGATAAGAGGCTACTTCACAGCAATTGACTATGATTTGCCTCTTGCTCTAGCAGGAGCATGGTTTTGCCAGCTGCAGATAGTCTCTAGGAGTGTGTGACATTTGAAATTCTGGGAACTTTTCAGAGGATATAAATGGTAGGGCCTTAGTGGAGGGGTTGCTGTTGTTGGCTGGCTGGTGTTGGGGGTTGGTTGCAGTTTGTGAAGCAGTAAAAAAAAAAAAAAAAGGCAAGAATAAATTAGATAACCCACCAGAAATCATTAAACTTGGCCCAGGGAACTCAACACCCCAAATCGGCAGGAAGTAGTCTAAAAATGACTTGCCCTCCTCTCCCTTATGTCCTTTTTCTCTCTCCTATCTAGTGTTAGGGGTTTAATAAGGGTGAAGAGGGATGGAAGAGAGGAAAAGAAACCCACAAAGTAGCAAGTGTTAGCTACAGGTGCTTATCATTGGCAGGGGATTTGATTTATGTCTTAGGACTGTACATTTTCAATGATTATATATTCAAAGTATTTTTCTTTAAAATATATACACTTATCTTTCTAGAACAAAACAAACAAAAGGCCTGGGGAGACAACCCAGTGCTAGCCTTACACTCTCAAAGACCCGAGTTCAGTTCACAGAGCTCACATTAGAAAGCTGGGCACTGTAGAGTGCTTCTAATTCCGTCTCTATGAATATGGAGACATGTGCATCACTGGGGCTTTCTGTTTAGCTTGCTTGATGAAATCTAGGCCAGCAAGAGACCCTGTATCAAATATAAAGGAATGTTTTCTGAAGTTTCCCTCTGGCTTACTCACACACACACACACACACACACACACACAAGTATGTGTGCACATGCCCACATTCATATGTGTACTCTCACACACTAATGCACACACACACACACACACACACACAGGCATGCACATACATGCACATACACAAAACAAACAACAATGAAACGAGCAAAGAAAGATCTAAATGAGAACACAAAACTAATTCTGTGAAGACCTACAGCAAGCCTGAGGGGAACTTTCTGGTCAGGCATGCTCATGGTACCAACATCTTAAACAGTTGCTATTACGGCACTTTCAAACACTGACAAGTCAAGAAACATGGTATTAAGAATTTCCCACCATTAATAATCATGGTAGCCAGAGAAGCTCAGTTTTGAGTTAGGCTTCCATCTTGGTACATAATGATTCAAATTCCTGGAAGATGAGGTCACAGCAAACCACCCTGACTTAGTGATCCCCTCCCCAGAAATGGGCAGACAAAACCATCTGCTTTGTCATGATAAAGATATGTACGGCCGACCTCTGTTTGGTCCAGCTTTTGTAACTGGCTCAGATACCCAAGGATTGCTTTGTGTCACCTTACCCGCCTAACTTGGCAGAACAGAGCAGCTTTTTGCTTGCTTGAACAGAAACTGATGGTCTTCTTGCAGTTTTCACCTTTAAAATTCCCCTCCTACAGAACATGCCTGAGCCTTGGCTTTGAGGTTGTCATCCTGCTAGTAGCAAATAATAAATCTTTTAATTAAAACTGGATTGAATCTGTGCTCTTTATTTCAGGGGGCTCCAACTCTATAACAATAATCCCATGGGAAGAGTTCGTCAAAGCAAGAACATTTTTCATTTTGTTTGTACTGTGTTTTTAAGGAAAGATTCTAATTGTTCATTACTTTTACATTATTTTTTTTTCTGCTCAAAAATATAACCACAAATTCAGTATGCTCAATAACTGTTTTTATTAAGGATGGATATAGGAAGAAAACTATTGTGACAGGTGTCAACTATGCAGGAAGTAAACAGTTCGATCCTGTGGACAGTGACATTGTGTCATTTTGTCCTCTGCCATTCTCTTCCTTTCTTGGCATTAAAAAAAAAAAAAAAGCACTTTTAGCTGAAAAGAACACCGTAGGTAAAACAGCGAAAGTGAAAGTGAATGGAGATACTATATAACAATGGGGCATTTCTATCTTCCTGTGCCCTGCCCCCTCCCTGCTGTCAGGCCTATTGCTGGCCTTGGGGTCCTGAAAGGTCTTCATTGACCCAGGAAGGTGCAGGAATGTGATGTTGGATGGATCATGAAAATGGAGAAAGAACCAAAAGGAGAACATAACTATATCAATGAAACTCTTTCCACATTGTTAGAATAAAATCCATCTTCTGGATAGTTTATTCATATGTATTAAGTCATATTATTAAGTACTTCAGTCATTCTAATAAAAATACAGAATAAAAATGCAAAGAAATACTTCAGCCCACATAGGGACTATTGTATATCATGTATATCATAGTAGGCAGTAGGCTTCTCCCAGTGTGAGTTTGTGTAAGTGCTACTGATTGGCTAACTGCCTCTTTCATCCAGACATAAGTTCCCCCAGTCAAGGACTTGTCTTGACTTTTGTGGATTCCATGTTCAAATGCAAAGTGATGCTGAAGCTGAGCCCAGGACTCTGTATTATGATGATCCATGGTGAGGTCAGTATTCAGAGGCTCAATAGACATAGCCCTTGATGACTTGTAGGCATCTTAGGCCATCTGCCTGCACCCTGGTTCTTTTGACTGTACTCTTGGATCCATCATCCTTGAGACACCCTACCTTTTGCATGATGGCCAGGACATGGGGTCCTTCCCTAAAGTCAAAGATGAATCAACAATAGATTCCAGACTGACTGTATTCTTCCCACCATTTGGGTTTCTATGGGTCATAAAAATTGAAAATCTACTCACAGGTCTTATTACTTCCTCTTAGGAAAAAAAAAGGATTTTGGGTTTCCTTTTATGGTAAGTATAATATTTTGACTTCTTTTGGGGGGGCAATACAATTTTTGAAAAAGTTATACAAGATATAATTTTAAATCTTTAAGGCCCATCAAGATACATTTTAGACTTAGGTGGGAGGGGTAAAATGTCAGTAAACTAATTCCATGAAATACCACAAGTCAGTGGGACAACAGAGATATTAAATTTAAAAATTTCAATTATATGGGACAGTAGAACATGAGTGACATAAAAGGAGAGAGTGATATCTTTGTTATTAAATATTTAAGTGGAGATGGGATTAGGAACAAGATTATACAAAACTAAGCATGCATGAAGAAGCCTTATGGGAATTCAGTAGTTGTGCAGTAGTTGTATATTAAATTATGCATTACATAGAATATATATATATATTATATATACATAGAATATATATATTACATACATATATATATATATGTATTTGTTAAAATTATATATATGTGTGTCCTGCATTAGTGGACAATGCTGTTTCCCAAAGAGGCAGGTTAACAAGTTGAAAATCTCAGCGCCAGGCACAGGATATTTGCACATGAATTATTGGTCAGGGAGGTCCAGAGATACTTAAAATAACACATTATAATGCCACTGCTCCTGGTTTCTCATTTTTCACCTAATTAGATGATAAAATATTAAGGCTAATGATGCAACTTACTTTGCATGTAAGACAGAGAAACCAAATTCGTACTGACCAGGAAAACCTCTCCAAATGAGCCAGCTTCCGTAGTGACGGAAGACGCTAGACAGACTTCCGGGGCCTTAAGACATCGCTGGGCTTACCCGGGGCTCGGTCCAGCATCCTGGAACACTGTCCTGCCGGCAAGATACACTTGCTGGTGCAACAGTGAAACGTAGGTTGGAGGGAGGCCAACTGCTCTCTAATCCCATGTAAAACCAGCCCCAGAGAAAGTATGTCACTCCTGGCACTATAAACATGCACAAAGGCCCACCGCTGGGCAACCCGTGGGCCTTAGGTGGGAGAATATCCCACTGTTGTTTTGCTGAATAGACAAATAACACTCTAGACATTTACACTCGTGGATTTGTGCTGCTCAACTTCGGTCAGAGAAGCTACATTTGCAGTGGGCACTAGCTAGTCCAAAGACTCCAGCAAACCTATCCTAAATTTCATTTATTTTTCATGATTTTGATTGAGAGTTTTACACTTGCATATAATGTGGTCTGGTCATACTACTCCCATTCCTTTCCCTCCGAGTCCTTGATTTATCCCCCTGCCACATTTTATTCCCAGCTTCATGAACTCTGTCTCTCTCTGTGTCTCTCTCTTTCTCTCTTTCATTTTTAAACCTGCCGAGTCCACCCAGTTGCCTATGTGTACACAGATATGGGACCGACTACTGGAGCATGGATAGCTTTTCAAGAGACACATCCCTGGAAAGAACTGACCACCCCTCCCTCAGCTGCCAACCAGGACAAAGTATTGCACACAAAAATTCAGAGCAGCTGTGACTGCATGCATAGACCTGCGCAGAATCAAATACATTCTATATTCAGTGCAAGCAAGTAACTCAAACCATGTGACAAGCTGATCATAATGCTTGTCCAGGGACACAGCAGCAGGCCCAGGGAAGATCTGTGGAGGCACTGACGAAATCCGAAGGCTTTACACTAAATGAAGCTACGTTAGTGGAGGAGACAGAACTACGTGGGTCTCTGTATCCCCCACTGATGTATCTCCTTTAGAGCGACACAACTCCCTTTGTTTCCATTATCTTAAAGTGTTATTAAGGAACGGCCTCAAAAGGAAAAGTAACAACTTTTCACAGCCCTGGAAATCATAGAAGACTTCCACCTTCAGAGTAAGATGGGTGTACTTCTGCTATGGTGGCCATGCCTCTCTTAGGAGTGAAAATCAACAGACTATTTATTATGTATCATTACTGTATGATATTATATAGTGTATTATACTATATTTCTCCTTGGGCCCATGACCTGTCTCACCACAGATTCTTGGCCACAGATGACGATATCTAGTACGGCTTTCAACTTGTGGAGTGGGATTTAAGTCCAGTCAGAGAACAGTTGGTTACTCCCAGTTATTGGCACCCAAACTCATAGCAGTTGTGACAGCATGAAACAAGATCTGCTCAAGTCAGACAAAGTCCCAGCAGAGGGGATGTGGGCATGAAGTCCCATCCCTTCCTAAGAAGCTGTTGACCACTGGAAGCTGCAGGGAGAGGGGGAATCAGCAAGGTTGTAGCCCATACTAGGCTGACCACACAGCCAAAAGAATATGGGCAGCACAAATTGTAGCTGACGGGTTTTAAATATAGAGAGAAAGATGACACAAGGCTGGTCGGTTAGGGAACAGAATGTGGATCCGAGAGGGGTTGGAAGAGGTGGGTGGATATGACCGGAGTATGTTCTCCGAACTCCTCAGATACCTAATTAAAGAACAAGGACGGACCAGAAAGCCTTGTAAGTGTGGGCTTCTTCTCCTGTCTCCTTAACCAACTGAATCTGCAGTTCTCAGGAGCCACTTCAGGATCTCCCCTCTCCCCCCCCCATCAGTGGAACATCTCTGGAAATGCCCTCAGAGACACATGCAGAGGTGTGATTCCAAAATCCGGTTAGTTGACAAGGAAGGTGAACAAGCGTGGTGTGAGACCCTAATCACTGCGTGGTTTAAAATTGTGTCTGCCATCTCACTGGGGCTAGAAGCAGCTAAAGCTAGAAACATTATTGAGTGCCATAAAACGTCATCAAATTAGCGGGAGTTAGTGATTCAATCATTTTGAAAACACAACTCAATACCAAAATCTGAGGCATGCTGCGAAGTGCACACATTTTACAAAGGGAGAACCTACTGAGCTTCACAGAAATTTCCCAAGATGAAAATCAAGTGCTGCTTCGTTTTAAGGAAGGGATCATTATGAAAATTTCATGCAATTATCAAACTACAAAATTTTATGCAAGTGCTGAATAATGCCTTACTTTATTATTCTGCTCTTAAAGAATCACAGAATGTGAACGGGAAAAGGATGATACAAAATGACATAAAGGCATGAAGCCTCACCTGATTGCATTTGCAAGCGGGGTCCCCAGCTTCCCAAGCCCAACCCAGAAGGGCTTACAGAACAGTAACGTGACAAGGAATTGCTTCCTCTCATTATGTTCTTCATGTGAGGTAGCGCGGGGGGGGGGGGGCAGCAGTTTTTTACTTTTCAATGAATAAATTATTTCCATGGAAAGGGAGAGTCATTCCAGGCGGGAGACTCTGAAAAATCCTCCCTCTTCTATTTGTAGCTATTATTTCCGAAAATGGAAGCTCTCTTTCCCGCCTCAGTACCTTCATGGCATTTTCTTCATCCATGTTTATTAAATAAGGGTTAAAAGTGACAGACTTTCACAAATGGTTGTCTCTCTCACAGGGGAGCTTAGCCGATAAAGAGTGAAGACACAGGACATCAGAATTACAACGCAGAGTACGGCCTTAAAGACTCAAGTGTCAATATGAGGAGATGAATGTCTACACATGCTGCAAGCAGTGCAAGGGACAGAGCCATCATGGCAGCTGTGCTGTCCAGTTGAAGCTTCATGGGAATTGTTAAACAGCACAGAAGCCCTTGGCTCATCTCCTTAAAGGTTCATTGTGCCAAGAGTCAGGGTCACCTCCCCAGTTGTGGGAGGGGAACTTGTGGGCAGCTCCGCTATGAACCCCACCTCATTTGAGATGCAGATAGTGGGTGCTTTGGCAATACCTGTTGTGCTGGTTTACTCTCCCTGTGTGCGCACAGCTCAGAAACATCTCAGTGTGGTTCTAGCTGGTTCTTCCAAAGCAGGACAATGACAAAACTGTATTCCTCAAACATATAATGAAGGGGCCAGCAAAATGTCTTACAGAATGAAGCGGCCTGCCACCAAGCCTGATGACCTGAGTTCACTTTCTTTCTAACACACATGATAGACAGAAAGAACTGACTCCCACAAATTGCCTTCTGACCTCCAGACCCTTGACCAAACATGTGCACACAAACAAATAATACGTGTTGAAAGGAAAAAATACATATTCAAAACCACAAATATTCTCCTTCACCCAGAATCATTTCCATGGCAACAAAAGAAAAGCTGTGTTATGATACTGAGGAAGCATGAAATTAGCATGTGCTATGCATCACAGGGAACCCACTAAATGGCTGCAAGGCCAGCAAAGAATCTTACCCTTCTGTGTATGCAAGCAGGTACAACCTGTGAGTGTACTACAGACCATAGCCGGTCCTCAAGGCAAAGGAGCAGAGACAGTACCATTTGCACACATCACACAGCCTAAATTTATCTGAAAATTGCAAGGACATTGGGTCTAGTAGCTGGCTTGATCCACAAAACAAGCTATTCATATCTTTATGGAGTGATATCATCTTGAACACGGGGCCAGGCCTTCCCTGAAGTTAGGCTCCAACCTCCAACAGAAACTGGGTGCTGCCATGCTTGGTGTTGACTTTCCAGGGAAATAGTTCCTGGCTTCTGAAGAAAGACATTCTGAGTCCAGAACTTAGCCAGGGGATTTCTTTAACCTTTAAAACAGTTGCAGTCATCCCACGGAGATAGAAATAGAGTAATTTCTTGCCTCCTATAGTAAGCACTCAGAGACAAGGGAGAAACAGGAGGCTCTGCCTTCAACTCCACAGCAAGACTGAGCCCTGGCTTTCATTTGTTTGCTGATGTGCAGTTTATCAGAAGGTGATTCTAGGTGGAAGACAGGTGCGCAACAAAATGGGAGGAAAATGATCACGGGGTTAGCTGGAATCGCCAAGGGAGAGACTCAGCCCCCAGTCTGCTGAGGTCTTCTGCTGCTACCAGTCAGGCAGAGATGCTCCTGAGGCTGAGAAGGTAGGCACCATCTATCTGGACACCTGATAGCCTCCCAGGAGCCCTCAAAGGCTGTTTCCAGAGCAGAAACCAAATTTAAATTCCAAGGGCAATTGTACCTTTGCCAGTTAGGTCGGAGGCTGGAAGCTTGGTGGGTTAAAGAAGCCTTGTTAGTCTGCAAGGGGTCTTAGACCCACCGTGTAGGAACTGAATCGTGTCTGAGAGCAGAGTGAGCACATAAGCAGTGTTCAGAGCAGAGACCCATCTGTCAATACATTGATTTTAGCTCCATTCAAGCCTATGGAACACACCTACAGATTCTGAGAGGAAAGAGCTGCACTCAGGTGAAAATGTGGACAAGCCTCACCAGGCAGCAAAGAGCAAGCAGACACAGCCGGTCTGCCTTGTCGGGACATGTGCTGTGCTCTAGGTAAATTCAGCAGCAGAGGAGAGAGACGCCCTCAGCAGGAAGAGGCTGAGGTGATGTTTAGTCAGGTTTGAAACACTGGGCTGCAGCTGAAGTCACAGACAGGTCAGAGGCAATGGGGTCTTTTGTTGACATCATCCTCTCCCTGCTGGAGCACATCACCTTCTTTCTGCATTCTCCAGTGACCAGCAGGGAAGAATTTGTTTCCATTCCTCGCTCCCATTCTGAGATGAGATCCTACTCACAGGAGAGGCTGGGGACAGGCATCCTGATATTTCCATTCTGTGGCCCACCCCTTCCCTGGAAGTGCAGCCCACTGGAGCAGAGCAGGGGTCCTTGTGGCAGACTCACTTCTAAGCACCCAACATGACTGGAACTCTGGGGGTGGGGGTAGCCACAGGGGTGCATGGCAGATTTGCTTGTAAACACGAGTGCTCAGCCTGGGCAGCTCTAGACCCCAGAAGGCTTGTGTTCAATAACAGAGTCTGTTCTCTCCACTAGATTGCTTATAAATTCCCATTTGTAAAGGACACAGTCTATCTAATCTGACAAACCCAGTCATCTGGAGTGTTACACCCAGTTCTCGAGCCCCCAAAAGACGTACAGGAATCGACTCCATTGCAAAACACACGCGGGTCTTTTTATTACAAGCTCGAGCAGGGTTGCTGCCCTTTACAAAGACATACAGGCAAGTGATCCCCAGCTCCGGGAGATCAAGGTTTTTAAAGGAACAAAAACGCCAGTGGGGTAGCACAAGCCTTGGCATCACAGGGTTGGGTAAGAGGAACAAAACACAAGCAGGGCGGTCTCTAGGGAAGCTGACCTTTAAAATGATTGGTCTGTTTTTAGGCGCCAAGACTGCTAACGGTCAGGCCTAGCTACCTGGGAGACATCTGACCTCTAGTTCTTAGGGGCCATGTGACTCCAGTCATAACCCTGAGGTTTATCTGGGTAGGGACTGCTGCTGGCCCATTATCTGAAAGGAGTGTGGTCTTGTGATTCTGCCCCAGCCCCAGGAATTAACTCTAACCTTTCAGGAGCAGCCCAAGGAAAATTTCTAAATGCTTTAAATCAGCCGTTGGGAGCACAGCAGCTGGACGTGGGCTGTTGCGTCTTCAGGAGAAGGCTTGGACTGTCTGGTAATAGGCGCTAGTTGCCTATTCACCTCACTGTCGGCAAGGACTGGTCATCCTGTTCCAAGGAGGAGCACAGTCTGAAGTTAGAGAACCATCTTCTACAAAATCAGATATGCTACAAAACTCGCAGAGTCCTTTGACCCTTGGGCTTCTATGAGAGCAATCACTTGCTTCTGGGCAGACATCAAGTTTCTTCCCTGTTTGAACCCTGAAATAACTTCTTCTGGCAGCACAGGTAATTCAGCATCCAAATGACATTAAATAGGCATTGTCCATATCAGCATCATGTTGTAGCAAGGATGGTGCCACACCTATCACTACTGAAGAGCTCTCGAGTCCTCCTTAAAATAGCACCAATTACAGTGGGGCATTTTTAAAACCGTGCATCAGCACAGCTTAGCAGAGCTGGGATGTGGTTCCACCTTGCCATTCAAAAGCAAGGACCAGCTGGGCTTTGCATTCAATGAGGTACCAAAGAAAGAATTTCAAAGGCCATTACCACGTCCAGCAGTTACTTGCTATTTATCGTGGGACTGTCTTGACCCTCAAGCTGCCCAACTAATGACACGGAGACCTTTTATTAATATGGGAGCTTGGCTTTAGCTTAGGCTTGTCCGCAGCGAGCTCACATACCTTACATAAGCCCATTTATACTAATCTATGTTCTGCCACGTGGCTCATTACCTCTCCTTAGTACCAGCACCTGTTTCTTCCTGTGTCTGGCTGGCAAATCCCCCAGGCCTGATTCTTTTCCAGAGTTCCTGTCTCTTCCCAGAAGCGTCCCCCCTCCATCTTCTCCTTCTTTGCTATAGGCCATTCAGCTCCTCTATTAAACCAGTCAGAAGGTGATAGAGATGTTTACAAAAAGTGGAGACAGGTGATGCTTCATAAAAATAACAATACCAAGGTGTGGCCTGCAATCAGATCTCTGCAGGGACAGAAGCCAGCGTGTGAGCAGTGCAAAGACACCCTTCACACGGTGCACAAAATGATCACCCCAACACTTGCTCTTGGAGAAAACCCAAGCACCATTTCCAGCACCCACATCAGCCAGTCACAACAGCTTATAACTCCATTTTGGGGATCCATCAGTACCCTCTGCTGGCCTCCACAGAGCCCCAGACTCATGTCATACACACAATTAAAAATGTAAAAGGAAAATCTTAAAGCCCATTACTAAAAGCCTTTGACAATCCTTATATAAAACAATCAACAAAAAAAATTAAAGGCCTGGCATTTCGGGGTGAATATGCCATGTGATGTCATTCATTCTCAAGTACTAAATGTTATTATTTATTAAAAAGCAATGAGGCTTTTTAATAAATCAATATCAACTGATATTCTCTGCAGGAAGTTTATTAGGAGGGTAAGGAGGGAGTGGGAAGCAGGACATGGTGGGGAGAAAGAAAGAAAAAGAGAGTGTAAGAGAGAGAAAAGGAGAAAGTAAGAGTGAGTAAGAGTGTAAGAAAGAGAAAGAAAGAGTGTAAGAGAGTGACCACGTGTCGGGGTAGGCCCTTTAAGGGGGAAGGTAACCACGCCTTCCAGGTGTGGCCGGCTGGCTGGCCACACATGATGACATCACAGGAGCAGGTTGTGTTTCAAAATACTAACACTAAACACCTACAGATTCCTTTTCAAAGTGACAAAGTTGGGGTCTTAGAGGATGACCAAATGATTCATATCAGTCCACATTTAAGGAATGTTTCCAAGATTGCTGAATTCCTTCCAGACACTTTAGAAAATTCTGTTTTGGGGGAGGTACAACAACTCTGTCCCTTTAGAAAAATCTTTAACAACTGTGCACTCCATGTTTGTCCCAGGATCCTGACTATCCATGCAACATTTTATTTTTTCCTTAGAGTTCAGAAAAGAGGTTTTTTTTTTTTTTTTTGAAGAGTTTTTAACCTCATTCTGGTAGAAACTTTAGGTAGATCTTCTGCCTGCTGGGGGAGAAAGTTACCTGCACATTGATTTCACACAAGCCGTGTCTAACAGATTAGGCATCGTGGCATATACAGGAGACTGCTCCAATCAGAAGTCTTGTAGTTGGCAGCCATCGGCTATCCTTCCCTGACACCGGGATAGCCCTGCCTCTCTGCTTCTCTGGCCATCTTGGTACAGAGAACACTTGTGCCATCACTGCCCTCCCACTGCTGTCTGCACTGGAGCTCCCGAAGGGAAATTCACTCTGAAGGAGCAAGCAGGCCATCACACTTCTTCATTCATCATCCTACCAGTCCTGTCCCATCTTCCACCTTGCTATTCCTCTTCTTGTCCTCTCTTCCACCCATTTTGCCAGTTTGGGTCACTCATACTTCCTGTGTCCCTCTCCCTTGCAAAATGCTCCTTGGTCTCTCCTCCGAGATTCTCTTTTTATCCCATTTTCTTTCTCTTTCCCATCCTCATTTTCTGTCTTGTAGCCTCCTGCAGTAAGTTGGCCTCATCCACCTCCTACTCTCTTCCTCTCTTCTTTAAAGGCGACATCATCCAAATTGAGATGGATTCATGCTTAGGACCACTTCTGATTTTTTTTTTTTTTTTTTTTTTTTGCACAAAGCAGGGGCATGTTGTCCTAAAGGATTAATTTAGCATCCTTACATTCTCTAGGGCCTCTATAACTATGAATGTACTTTTCAAACACTTCATAAATAAGTTCTAAACATTTCTGAGAGGTTCACATTTAGCTGTTGAATTTATCACATTTTTGTTTAAGCACCTTATCTTAGATGTCCCTTTCTTCAGTCAGATTACACTACTTAAAACAAATCCAGCTCATCCATTTCTCAATACTTAGGTTTCAGTTAAGTTCTATGGCTGACTCAGCCTCTGTAGGAGCAGAGCTATACACTGTAATTTTTGGTGGAGGTTTTGAGACTTCTCAATAGGCTTCAACACTGTTAATCTTCTCTCTTGTGCACATGTTAGAAGAAGCTTGCATCCTGCCCATGTAAGATGATACAAAAACAGCATTCATTTTCTATTCAACCAGCACTGTGTCTTTTTAATAAACAGGGATGTGTGTGCTGTGAGGTCAAAAGACAATATCCACAGACAAATCAAGTGTCCACAGCTGCTGGAGCATTCCCAGCATCTTCTTCTCGGCGTTGGATCACCCTGAGTTCACTCCTGAGTCCCTTTTCCCAAAGAGATTGTGGTTCCCCAAGAGAGTTCCTCCTGTGGGATCCCCAGAACCTTTCTGCTCACTCACACTCAGTCCGGAGCCTTATGGCTCTGTCATTGCTTTTGGGAAAACGGGCATCAGGAACTGATGACAGTTTATGTAAATCTGGGCTTGGGGAGAGTGAGTACTGTCAACTTCAAGTCTGATTTTTTTTTCTTAAGACAAGTCACATTTTTCAGAGCTTTAAACAGCTTTAAACAGTAGGTGGGAAGTCACCACTCGCTCCTACCCTTGGTACTGTTCTTGCTTTCGGATTTAGTTTTTCAACTTTTTCTTCTTTTTTTTTTATTAATTAATTCAATTTACATCTCACAGTGCCCTCCCTCTTCTCCTCCTAGTCCCACCCTCTCTCCTGCATGCCCTCTCTCCTAGCCCTTGAAATACCGGAATACCCAGACACTCCCTCCCATCTCTTCCCATGAGGACTGTATTTCTCAACTTTTCTTTGAAGGCTTGCGGGGTAGGGAGGGATGTTGCATGTGGGCTGATGATGCCCTGGGAACACATGGTCTACTAATTCAGAGCCCACCACATTTAAGGGGGGGACCACGCAGGGTGCTTAACCTCAGAGCCCGCGCACCTTGAGGTCACGTTCCGTCTATGATGGTGCCATAAATGACCCCTGGCCCTTGAGGCCTGAGACAGGATGGAAAGAGGAGCCTGACAATACCTGGACACTGCTCTGCTTCTATTTCCTAAGCCAAAATGACAAGATGGTAGCTGATTCTATTTGTATGTGTTGTATCTTATCTTTCCATCAGTTCATTCATTCATTCACTCCTTCATTTATTCGTGTCATTCAGATGCTCATTTACCATGTACCATGATGCAGGTTTTGCAGCTGTGAACAAGCTCATCCAGTGCTGCTTGGACCTCTGTATATTCTCACCCTTACAGCTGTAGCCATCCTCTTTGCACACAGCAGAACAGAAGCGAACGGCTATTTTGGTAGTCATGAAGCCAGACCTATATGGTCCACCATGTGACAAAGATTCTTCAAGCTGAGTAATATTTTATTCTAACAACTATAATGATAGCAATGTTAGAGTTCATATCAATTTTGTTCACATCATACAATGCAGTGTACCAGCATTCTCATTGAACTTGGCAGTCTCATCTGTGAGATAGCTTTCAAAAATAACATTGAGTCATATTTATGAATTTAAACACAGACTACTACATTGATGTGATGGTAATTGCTAAGTCTAAACTCAACAGGATCTAGAATAATCACCTGGAGATGAGCTCCTCGCTGTGCCGGTGGGGGAATCACCTTGGCTTTGTGCACTGAGTTTGAAGACCCATCCACTGGGCCTGGGATCCTGGCTCACATAATTAGGGAAAGGCTGAGCAGCATCACCCATTCATCATGTCTTTGCTCTTGAATATGGATGTGATGTGACCCCTGCCTCAAGCTCCTGCTGCCTTCACTTCTTAGATAGGATGAACTGGGCCCCTGAACTGTGTGAGCCAGGCAAACCCGCTCTCCCACAATTTTTTTTGTTTTGTCCGAGCACTTTGTCATAGCAACAGGACAAGAAATCAAGACAATATTTAAAACACATGCATGCACACACACTTGTATAATTAATTACATACCATGGGGAAGGCAACTCAACTTTAATCACTTACATTTAATATAGAGCAGAAATATGACTGTTCTAATAAAGTTTCAAAAGCTTGTTCAGCCCCTCAGAGAATTATTAAATTAAAGAGAAGAGAACCACTTTCACCTCCCTGCCTGCGAAGTCGCATTTGAGTACTAATAGAGATTCCATGGAGAGATGGTTTTCACTCGCTCGCGCGAATTCATTCTCTGCATACTGCTGTTTCCTACCTCATTCAAACCCTTCACTGTGGACCAATGCCCTTCTGATTGTGTCTGCATCCTAATGCAGATCCAGATCATGTCCATTCCACAGAGCCTCCTGGGAGAGGACTGAGAGTGAAGTTCACACATGAGCCATTTTTACAGGAGCCAGCAATGTGTGGATCCAAGCTTACTCTGTGCATCAAATACAATTGTCCATCACTAAACCCAGCCCTGTGAATATCCCCAAGGATCATTCCCAGTGTGGAATGAAAAGCTCTGATTCTATCTCTGCCTGCTCTGCTGGTATCTTCCAGTTCCAGGGTCATGTTTAAATCTTGGATCTTCCACTCCGTCCTTTTGTTTATGAATTCCTGTTAACATTCTCTCATCTAAGCTATGTATAAGTCATATATTTTATTCCATGTTAGACTGCCATTTTAAGCTTTTCATCCAATAAAATAATATCTATTGTATCTCTTTAACAAACACTTTTGCATGCATGGATAAACACAGGCAAACAGGTCCCTCCCTTGGCAGGAAAATCGAGCCCCATGCTCCTCACTCCAAATCACTCCTCATAGGGAAAAGCAGGGTTGGTTATCTGTGAGCCCAGCTGCTTTAAAAAAATACTGCTTTCAATCAGTTGATCTGACCAAGACTACACTCAGTATTAAAGCCACTTGGTGGCCTCAGGCATATCTATCAGTTTTAACTTGTGAATAGCCTGCTATGACTCTTTCCATCACTTCTTGAGTTTATGAACCTGGTTCTTTGGGTAGAACTAATTTTACAGCCATTTAATGGATTTCGCTGTGAGAGAGCCCCAGATTCCATTCCCGTTCATGTTTATAAGAAATTGAGCTGAGGTTATGATTTTACCCTGAACTTCTGTCCCTGCTGTTCTCCATGGTCTTACTTTCCTTATTGGTCGCATGAAATGGGTAAAAAGCTCCAAGTCTGTCTCTTTTAGATACATAAATATTGCCAAATAGTGATCCCCTAAGATGCTTGGCTTCAAGTATGCCTGAATTACTTCAACAGATCCTAAAACTTAGTAAATATTTCAAGTCCAGTGTGTTGGGTTCTTGAGTAGCTAGAGAATAAATCTAAATGTCCATTTTGTGAAGAAATAAATGACCTAAAGTCATTTTTTTAGTACAATGCCCTGAGGAAAATGCAGTGATTTCATTCCCAGCCAGTGGAAAGCCTGGACCTAGAAAGACCTGATCTCAATGTAGATCAGTGGGAACCATGGGACAGGGCCCTAGGAAGGCTCGACTCCTTTCCTGTTCCACACTGCCAGTGAGAAGCCATGAACTGAGTCCCAGAGAAGATCCTATTTCTCTGGCTTCTTTCTTTCACACATGGCTTCTCCTGTTATATTTCCAAACACTGTGTGGGGTGGTCAGGCCCGGCTGATCCTCATGGTATCACCTTCCAAATAAACAGACCAATAACAATCCTTTGACTAACCTGAGATTACAACCCTGGCACCTCACCACTAGATTCAGTGTTCACGTCTGCAGTCCCAGATGTGGCGGGACTGGGAGACAGGGCACGAGGAAGTGAGCACGGGTGAAGGAGATAACACACTGAGGATGCAGTCTGACAGGATGAGTGGAATGTCTCTGTCTCTGTCTCTGTCTCCCTCTCCCTTCGCCCACCCCACAAGAAGAAGGCATCCATCTGCAGTCTGAGAACAGACCCTCATCAGAGGCTGACTGTGCTAGTGTCTTGACTGCGATGCTTCAGGCTGCAGCACTGCCCAATAAATGCTTACTATTTAGCTCCAAACTTTAGTATTTGTGACAGCATCTAAGCTGGGGAATGCCATGATGCACAGACCATGGAGTGTTGCTTACTGCCTTGTTCCCTGTGGCTTGCTCAGCCTGCTTTTTTATAGCACCTAGGACCACCAGGCAGGGGATGGCACCACCCACAATTGGCTGGGCTCTTCTCCATCAATCACTAGTTAAGAAAATACCCTACAGCTGGATCTTAGGGAGGCAGTTTCTCAATCGAGGTTCCTTTCTTTCAGATGATGCTAGCGTTTGTCAAGTTGACATAAAAATAGCCAGTACCATGACTGTGGCCACACTCAGAGGCCCATGGCTTCTGCCTCAAGCATGGGGCTCCAAAGCCTCTTTTTGTCTTCTGGGAAAACAATCTCTGTTCTTCCATGTCACCCTGTCTTCTGGCCTTTTACAATGCTGTGGGTATGCCGTAACAAACACAGGAGGCGTGCGAGCTGTAACTGCTGTATGCTTTGCTCCATCACTGGGTTCCCAGCTGCAGAGTTCTAGAGCATGGGTTCCAGAGCATGTTCTTTCTTTCTTCTGAGCTCCCACCTCTAATCTCATAATAACATCATAAGTGAGGCTCATAATAATAATCTCATAATAAGTGAGTCTCCTTTCTAGATTCACTCTGCTATTGTTTGAATTAGACAGACCAAGGACCCAAGAGCCACCGGCCTGGGCTGCTTTTTCAGCTGTGGTTTCAAGTACCCTAGCCCCTCACTTATGTTCACAGTCGAGGAGAGAAAGATCCTCAGTTCTCAGGGACCCCGCGGTCTCCATACTGGCAGGCAGTTTTGTTTTCTTTTTATAGTTATTTTGTATCACAATGCGTTAAATAACAAGCAAGACTTATGTGATTTTTGTTGTAAATTTTAGATGCCTAGAATTAATGGAGAAATTAGATTATTTGATATTTGCATAAAACAATTATCTGTCACAGTTAGAGTGGTAATAAGAAAAGGATTAGGAAGAAATGTTCTTTCTATTACAGATAACTGACATAAATTCTAGGGAAGAGATAAAGTAGGCATAATCCTGAGTTTTAAAGTAACAAACCAAAACTTTCGAATTTTCACTAACTCATGTATTTACCTTGCTGTGGTAGGGGTTAGTGTTTCTGCTTTGATATTATGTTTGTATAAACATTTCTGTGAATGAAATGTTGCCCCTTCCTTCCTTAAGTTAATTGGAGGCAACAATTGATGTTTTGTTTTGTTCTTCACACAGATCTTAGATTTTAATTATACAAACCAGAGCCTGATGAAATTAAATGCTGATTTCAGTCTAGTAAGAAATGTCTTTTTAATTTTCCTGCAGTCACATTATATTTCATCATTTAGTAGTAAAGAGGACTTACAAGGAGCAATTGGAAATTGGAGCATGATTTAGCAAACAGCCTATTGAATATATGCTTCTCCTTATTATTGAGGGTCTTAAACTCTAAACAGAGGCCTGTTCCATCCACATGTCTGCATTATAGTTGTTTAGACAGAGACAATCAAGATTATTAAGAACATTTTTTATATGTGCACAATGAATAGCATTTATTAAAAGATGCTTAGAGCCAGGCACAAGAATCCCAGCACGTAGGAGGCTGAGGCAGGAAGAATACTTTTAGCTTAAAGACAACATGGAATATGTTATGCGTTCTAGGCTATCCAGGTCTATAGAAGAAGACACTGTCTCAAAGAAAAAAAATTAAAAAGCCAAAGGTAAAAATTAAAAAACAAAAGGTAAAGGTACTCAATAGCAAACGGTTACAGCTTTATTCTAGCTAGACTCGTTGTGGTTGTTTGGAGTGGGTTCTCACTCTGCAGTGCTGACTGAACTCTTATGGAGTTGAGAATAACCTAAACTTCTGGTCCTTCCCTCCAGATCAAAGATTGCCAATGGTTCTTAGACTAGGCCAGTAACTACGTCCCTGGTGGTAAGCCTGGAGAGACCTCGGTATCCTCTGATGCAAACTCAGTGGGTCAGAGCAGCCTGCATTCCCAACGCTGTTTTGAGTAATGCTGGCCTGTGGCTCCAGAGAGCACACTTGGTAAGCCAGTACCCTAATTTAACTCCAGCTTCAGACCCTAACAATGTCTGCCGCCTTAAGTGAGGATTCATTGGTTTCCAGGGAAGATTGTGATTCCCTTCATGTTGCTCAGTATTTTATATACCCTCATGGACTTGTAACTGACTAGTAGCCACTTTTGGAAAGAGTTCAATACATGTCCTGATGCCCCTGACCTGTTGGGACCAGTGACTGGTCATGCATTCTGCCTACTGTAGCATCTTGATGTCTGATGTATATGGTCAGTGTGGTGCTATAATAAATATGATTGCATAATCATCTTTCCTTTGATATTTCAATTCTGTTCCTCGTTGTTGTTGTTGTTGTTGTTGTTGTTGTTGTTGTTGTTCTTCTTCTTCTTCTTCTTCTTCTTCTTCTTCTTCTTCTTCTTCTTCTTCTTCTTCTTCTTCTTCTTCTTCTTCTTC
>NW_026596962.1:453180-459844 GCF_907164565.1 Psammomys obesus
TCTTCTTCTTCTTCTTCTTCTTCTTCTTCTTCTTCTTCTTCTTCTTCCAAGACAAAGTTTCTCTGCATAGCCTTGGCTGTCCTGGACTTGCTTTGTTGACCAGGCTGGCTTTGAACTCACAGAAATCAGCCTTTTGCTCCCTCCCCAAGTACTGAAATTACAGGCATGCACCACCACTCCTGGCTTAACTATGTTCCTCTTTACAGTAAAAATCCCACCCATTTGATGGCAAATGAAACACTTATGGAATAACACATGACTCTTCTTATCCCAATTCCAAATAACTTGAGGTTTCATGAGCATCATTCCTTATATGGTTGCATCATACTTTTAAAACAGATGTCTAGCTGGCATCTTATCTATATTTATATTCAATGTATCTGTAAGCTGCAGCACTCCTCTGGACCAGCTGAAGAGCACAAACATTCACACCTCATAGTTTGGTATTCATAGATCTTTGGCACTGTAGTCAGTCACAGATATGGACGTCACAGAACCTTAGAATGTGGACACTGGTGGTCAATAATAAAGCACCAATCTCTTAAGCCTGGCATAATTGATTAGCTCTTGAGTATTATTTTCCTCCAAATACCTGTCTTAGTCACTTTTCTATTACTGTGAAGAGACACTATGACCAACATTTAATTGGTGGCCTGCTTACAGTTTCAGAAGTTTAGTCCAGTACCATCATGGCAGGAGCATGGTGGAAGGGCACATGGTGACAGGTAGGCATGATTCTGGAGAAGTAGTTAAGAACTACATCCTGATCTATAGGCCAAGAGAAATACTGAGCCTGGCATGGGCTTTTGAAATGTTAAAGTCCACCTCAAAAGACACACTTTCTCCAACAAGGCCACACTTCCTAATCTTCCTAATCCTTGTAAAGAGTTCCATTCCCTCATAACTTAACATTCAAATATGTGAGCCTGTGGCATCCATTTTTATTCAAAACACTTCAACACCATTTGACATTGTTCATGTATCTTCTCCTATTCCATTGCCTTTGTTGAATTTATCTTCAGAAACATGAATACATTTGATTTAGAAAAGGTCTGATGTCTCCAGCACTGGAAGTTGGGACCTGAAAATTCTTAGCACAGGAACAGCACAAAGGGTGTAAAGCAGTGGTTCTCAACCTGTGGGTCACGACCCCTTTCACCTACCAGATATCCTGCATATCCGATATTTACAGTATGCTTCATAAAAGTAGCAAAATCACAGTTATGAAGTAGCCACAAGAATAATTTTATGGTTGGGGTTACCACATTAGGAACTGTATTAAAGGGTCACAGCAATAGAAGGTTGAGAACCACTGGGGTAGAAAAACAGATGAAGCGACTAATTCCTTTGTAATGTTCAGCTTCCCTAAATTTTTCAAAAATTTGGGGATCTTTACCAGCCCTTGGGTGCTAGAGATGCCTGGAAGCAACACTTGACCATATTCGTTTGGGTGCTCTCCAGTGGCCTTGAAATTGACTATCTTTTGAAAGCTGCCATGGAGTGTATAAACCTCACATCTCAGTTTTTAGCAAAGATGTCTCCTGTACTCTTCACTGAGCACGGTTGCAAAATGCCACCACATTGGGCAATTCTAGCCAATTCAGTCTCAGCAGATAATCACTAGGTTCATGACTGAGTAAATGAGCACCAAGGGGTGTTTGTGGAGAGACAGGAACTTGTCAGGCATATGAAAAAGATGACTTTCTTTGGTGATCATATTTGAGTTGTTTGTTTGTTTGTTTGTTTGTTTGTTTTAATCACTGTGACAAAATACCTAAACAAATTGACTTGGAGTGAAAAAGGTTTGTTTTGGCTCATGGTGTCAGAGGTCAGTCCGCTGTCAATTGGCTCTACATCAGTGAACTAGATCGTGTGGCTAAGGAGGCATGGCTGAGGAGGCAGCCCACCACATGTGGGCAAGAAAACAGAGAACCAAGATGGAGCTGAGTAATACAAACCCTTCAAAGTTGTATCCCATGCAACCTACTTCTAACCTGCCCCTAGCTCCTAATAGCTGGCTTTATCCACTAGTGAGGTTAGAGACCTTATAAGCCAGCCCCTGTTCATAGTGCATCCAGGTCAGAATCGATACATTCCCCATTGTTCTGAACAAGTACCTGACAAGAAGCAACACAAGACAGGGAAGTCCTTGTGGTGGAGAGGGAATGTTGCTGGGTGATGAAGTGGCTGGTCATATTGAATCTATGCAGAGGGGACAGGAAATGGGATTGAGCTATCAAACTCAAGGCCTACCATCAGCAAATAATTTCCTCAATTGAGGTACTGCTTTTTAAAAGCTAGCCAACATTTGAACCACTGTTGCTGGCTTGGGACCAATGTTCAAACACACGAGTCTATGGAAGATATTTCACATTCAAATCATAACAGCCTCCATCTCATAGTACTTCTCCAAAGCACTGACAAAAAGGGCCAAACCAAAGTTATACCAAAACCTGGAAGGGCAAACACTAAATCTTGTAGTTTTGTGTCGAGCATCCTTGATATATGGTGATAGAGTATGGGCCCAGAAAGCTTGGCAACCTTGCCAACAAGACTTCACCAACAGCACTACCAAGGCCCCCTCTCTCTTCAGGTATCTCTTTCTGCTCATTGTCTGCAGATTTCCTTGACAAACGATCCTTGTCTTCTTCAGACCTCTTCAGCTTCATTTCTACAGCTTCCTACACCCCCCTCCCAAGGGCTTCCAACAGGGATGGTCACCAGGTCTCACAATGTCCATCCTCCCAGGCTTTCCTCAGACATGGTGGTAGAGTCCTCTATGACCCTGGGAACCTTGCATTCTATATAACCAAAGGACCTGCATCCTGTGACGTGTGCTCTGCTGTTTATATCATGGCTACAGACCTCTGCATCCTTGTCTAGGTAGGTCAGGGCTCTCTTCTCAATGCAAAGCTTTTCAAATGAGTTTAGACCTTTAAACCTGGAATCCTACCATAGATGGCATCTTGAAAAATGTCCAGTATGCCCTCACAGCATCTTTCCTATGGTGTAATGTACTAATGTCTTGTCATTTTAAAATTATTCTTAGTCAGATGGTGGCGGCACACATATTTACTCTCAGAACTCTGGAAGCAGAGGCAGGTGGATCTATATGAGTTCAAATACAGCTTGGTTTCAGGACAGCCAAGGATATACATGGAAACCCTGTCTCAAAGAACCAAAAGCAAGAAGAAATAGTTTAAAAGAATTTTATTAATATATACAATAATACATGATTATATTGACCCTCAGTCTTTCTCCTCCAGTCTCTTCTGGATCCTCAGAAGGTGTTTTCCTTCAAACTTCATGTCCTTAAAGAAGGTGACATGAAATTATAAGAACAATGAGTGCTGCCCACATGCATGTGGGTGTGTGCGTAAACACAGGAAGGTTCGCAACCCTACCAGTGGCAACCCTCCAATGAAGTTATCAACTGCCGATAGCTTTTCAGCTAGAGATGGTGCCTTGTGTGCATCCCTCTGCCCATCCACGTGGGAATGTTGACTGGCTTGACTTTGTGTGGGTAACCACAGCTATGGGGAGTCATGCCCAGAAGACAGCATTTCGCAGTACTTCTCTCCATCCCCCAGTGACTACACTCTTTCCTCCTTTTCTTCTTCACCCTCCCTGAGTAATTTCTTTTCATGGTGCTAATATCTTCAACAATCATATCTTTCTTGGCCACCATCTTAAACTGTATTCTATTCGTGACAAGTTTTAAAAATCCTTTTGCTCTGCATTTGGTTCCTGATTGTGACTGCAAATATAGCTTAAAGCAGCTATCAATAACCATGCTAGAACCTGAATGCCATGCCACCTTCAAATTTGCTCCAACTCATTGATCAGTCCATGGGTTATTAAAATCAGATCTATACAAAGTCTCAGGTCATGGGCAAAATATAGGTAAGTGGTTTCCCAGAATGTAATGTGAACAGACACTTCAGTTTTCAACATTCCTGTGTGGCTGGGGAGCAGCTAGGAAAGTAGAAGAGGCCAAGAATAGCTCGTACCTTTCAAAGCTATACTCCCAGGGACTTCTTCCAACAGGCCCTACCTCCTCATAGCTATTTACATGTGATTCATTAATGGATAAATCTATTGAGTAAGTCACCATTCTCATAATCCAAGGATCTCTTACTGGCACCACCCCTAGGGCTTATGCTGTAATGCATGAGGCTTTGGGAACATTTTATCTATAAAACATAGCAGTTACATTAGACATGTATCAATCTATTCTGATAAGAATTTTTGTAAAATTGTATTTGTTGTTATGTAGGCCTTCAGGTTTGCCCAAAAATGTTGATATCAATATATTTATGGAAACATTCCTAGCACATTACTATAACTTGTTTTTCTTACTCTTAGACAATAAGCTAAAGTTATATTAATGTTTATCTTCTAATACTGAGTGTGCTGTGGCTCCATGCATTTTGTGAATCAAGAATAACTTTGCACTAACCGAAATGACTCAGTCCAAGAAATTCTTTGAGTTATTTAATTTTTTCCATAAGCAGGTTAAAATAGTTTCTTCCATAGTAATCATATTTTCACATTTTATTGGATTTTACGATGACATAAGATAATGCGAGAGAAACATTTTCCTCTGGGTAACCTTGTCTGAGAAGACGGAAGAGTGGAACTGTGCAGGGAGCACATGAGGCAAGGTCTTTCTCGGCCATGAACAGAGCAGGTATGCCTCAGTCACTCCAGGAGAAGCCAGATGTTTGGCTGCAGGCAAGTTCTGGTCTGAGGGAGTGGCTGGTGTTCCATTCGTCTTTACCACATGCCTCCTGGGCATGCCATGATCAGAACCTCAGCAGGGCAGGAGAGGGTAGGTCAGGGAGACAGGTAACTGGCCTCACCCCATTTTCCTTTGCTTCTCTGGTAAAAATGCAGTTAGCATCAAAGTCCCTCCTTCTCTGGAATGCGTGCCTTCTCCTGAGCTCCCTCTGGGCTTCCCACCCCACTTCTCTGTGAAAGATTAGTCTTCACTGACTTGACTGGACTTAAAATCACCATGGAAACACGTTTCTAGCTGTGACTATGAGGATGCTTCCAGAATGGCTTACCAGAGCGGAGGAAACCCATCCTGAATGTGCACAGCTCCATCCCATGGGCTGGCGCCCTAGACTGAATAAAAAGAAGGAAGTGACTGGGCACCAGCATTCATCTCTCTAGGTTTACCACGTGAATCTTTCCTTAAGTTGTTTGTCAAATGTTTTGTCGCAGAAACAAGAAAAGTCACTTCACACACACCTTGGCATGTTTTTTGTTTATTTGGATATTTGTTTTTAAGGAAAGGTCTCATGTAGCCCAAGCTGGCCTGGAACTCACTATGTAGACGAGAACAGCCTTCAAGTTTAGATCCTCCTGCTTCTGCCTCTTGCGTTCTCAGTTTACAGACTTGCACCAGCAAGTTTCACCACTTGTGTGGTTACTGAGTAAAAATTGGCTTCATGCTCTTATTGGACTCACGTCACACTTCACATAAAGTTTAACCTTCTCGGCAAGTCCTTTGTGTCTCTGCAGCCTGCTTTGTCCAGTTGCCTTAGCTGCTTCCTGGCTTGCCAATGCTCCTGAAACCCTTGGGAGGTTATGCTGGGCTCCTGACACCCCTCAGGCAACCATGTTTATGTCTTCTGAGAATTCAACAAGACTCACTGCCCTCAAGTTAGCATCATTCCATGTGCAAATAGTCATGTTTACATTAAGAATGCCTTGCTCAAACACACAGCAGGGAGGCTAAACCAGTCCAGTGTTTTGAATCTTCCTCACATCTTGGAATTTTCTGTTTCAACCTGCTTCACAGCTCATTAGCACAGGTTTGCTCATGTGACTAATCCAGAAAGACCCCCAGGCACTATCCTCACCCACTGTCTCAGTTTCCATGACCATGAGGATCATCTTGAAGACAGTCAGTGTCCTGGCTAGTTTTATGTCAGCTTGACACAAGCTAGAATCATCTGAAAGGAGGGAAACTCAATTGAGAAAATACCTCCATAAGATCTAGCTGCAGAGCATTTTTAAATTCAGTGATTGATGGGGAAGGGCCCAACCCACTGTGGGTGGGGCCATTCCTGGGATGGTGTCCTGGGTTCTATAAGAAAGCAGGCTGAGTAAGTCATGGGGTGCAAGCCAGCAAGCAGCACTCCTCTCCATGGCCTCTGCATCAGCCTCTGTCCCCAGTTTCCTGCCCTGCTTGAGTTCCTGCCCTGACTTTCTTCAACGATAAGCAGTGCTGTGAAAGTGTGAGCTTCCCTCCCCTTTCCTCCCCAAGGTTCTTTGGTCATAGTGTCACTACACTAGTAGTAATCCTAAGTAACAATAAATACTCATTGGATAAAGAAAGAAAACAAGCCTAATGTCTAGGTGTGCAAAGACGAAACATCTCACAGCTTTTCTCTTCTGGATTGTTCTCATGCATTGGTGTGTATTTATCATCCACAGTCCTGAGTTTCATATAGATAATTTATTTTGATTAGATCATCTGCTTTGAAGATATTCACCCCCCGATCACTCCCTCCATTCAGTGTCTCCACCCTATTTTCTCCTCCTATTACACTATTACACTCCTCCCTTCCTCTGGTTTCCCTTCTATTTTCCATTGTAGGATTTCAGTGTGTGTGTGTGTGTGTGTGTGTGTGTGTGTGTGTGTGTGTGTGTG
>NW_026596962.1:459854-475828 GCF_907164565.1 Psammomys obesus
TGTGTGTGTGTGTGTGTGTGTGTGTGTGTGTGTGTGTGTGTGTGTGTTTGAGTGTGTGATATATTTATGTGACTGTAAAGAGTCCTGAGGGCCTCAAATTAAAAAAAAGTGGAAACTATTTCTCCCTGTCCTATTCTGCTTAATATAATGACCCAAGTAGAAACACTTTTCTGTCAAATATGATGGACATGGGTGAACCATCAGAATGGGCACTTATGAACTTTGCAAGCTGACTGAAACTCACCAGTGACAAAAGTGCTTGGAGCAGTAAATATCAAAGCATGGCCTGAGCTGTGTGTAGAGAGCACATGAGATACAAAGTCCATCTTCAGTTTTGCAAGCAAATGATGCATAAGTCTAAGAATTTCCAGCTTTGTTTCTGACAGTCAGCTTGTGGGGTAAGAACTGAAGCTGTGGGATTTGTAACATTCCTATTTATGCTTGTAGTTAGCACTGCTCTGGGTGCAGAGACACCTAATTTCCAGGGAGTATGGCAGTTCTGTGACACTTGGAAACTCGCCAAAGCCTCTGGTGCCTGTGTACGGAGCTGGCATTACCACAGGTGCTTAGAAAGGGTGCCTCAGCAGGATTCACCTATTCTACTGACCTACCAAGGTAGAAGCTTCTGTGCCCATTGTTCCTTTCTTGAAAAGAGAAGGATTGCTTCTTTCTCCTCAGTATGTGTTGAATGCTCTTTGCTTGTGAGAGAATGGCCTGGCGGTAGAGTCTTGATCACAACTGAGAACTTGGACCTGGAAGTCAGCACACATGCATTGTTGTCTTCACAATGAACCACCTTCTCCCCTGATGACATTGAAGCACAATTGTTCCAAACTTTTTCCAGTTTTGGCTTACAAAATAACAATTCACTATTTCCAGAAGTTTATTTTTCATCTCATAAAAGCAACCAAGATGTCTCCTATCCTGCTTTTGTTGTAAACTACTGAAAGAAACATACATTTGTACTGGGCAAGTTGGTGCACACCTGAAATCCCAATACCTGGAGAAACTGAAGCAGGGGGATCAGGAGTTCCATGCCAGCCTAGGCTACAGAGAAACTCAGTCTCAGAAAACCACACAAGCAAGCACACCCCTTGTTTACCTGCTTATGGAATATGTGGCTAGGGCTGATGCTGAACCAGCGATGTGGGTGAGGTCATGAAAATAGATTCACCTGCAGGATGCTCTTTGCAAAGATAAGGGGAGCCATGGAAACATGGATTTTGGGGGCAGGCCTCCATTGCTATTGCTCTGTCTGAGGTTTGGAACCGGTCACTCCAGCAGCGTTTTGGCAGAGTGCCTGCACATGCACTTGAATAGAAATTATTAAATCTGCTCGGATCCCATGGAGGAACATTATTCTGGAATGCTATTTAAAGCAAAGCAACAGCAGAAAAGGAGAGCCACAGCAGTGCCTGGGGAAGTGTTAGCTCCAGGCTGTGCACGCCAAGGAACACAGCACAGTACTTCAGAGCTTATGAATGCCTAGAAACAGCCATCTTGGTTCAGAGCAGCCAAACTGTTCTCAGGAAGGCCACAGGAAAGCCTGGTGCTGCAGGGAAGCCATATTAATAGCTGGATTTCTGTGGGATGGAGCTATCGCTTCCAACAGGCCCTAAAGGGAAAGCAAGAGAACATGAGTGAATTTGTAAATTGGTGATTAAGGGTGCTCACGTTAATGGCTGTCTTCCTACTTTCCTTTGTCTCTAAGAGATTTCTCCTTAAAAATTCTCAAAAAATGACATACACACAGGACTGCTCTCCAGAGAAAAGAGTTAAGTTCATTTTAGGTCAATTTCTTCAGATAACTATTGTGACCCCAGAGGGAATAAGGCTTAGAAACCTGAGCATCTGAAGAGAGAGAGATTTAGGACATTAAAAAGCTAAGGAAGCGTTAACTGCATCATGTTTCTGCCAAAAGGACAAATTAGGGCAGACTCTAGAGCCTTGCAAGGGACATTAGAGCATGGAGCCAGCTCACAAAACAGAAGGAAGAGGCTGTGCTTGACTTTTCTTATGAGTTAGCACTAAACATTTTAGGAGCTTCAGGAACAACTGAAATTTGTGTAACTCATTATGTTAAAATTCAGCCCTTAAACCACACTAGAAGTCTACAGGGTTGAGGAGTTCTATTTTGAAATACATAAGAGCAGAAAGTTAGTAAAACTAATTTAATTATCTTCAGAAGAACTGCTGTAGTTAATTGTTTGAAATGACCCTGGAGGACTGAATGTCAGCTCTAAAACCGGTATTTGCCTACCTGTAACTGACATTAACTCCCAGTAATGAAAAATTTTTTTGCAAAAAGTTCAAATGTGTCCACTTGCACGTTACTATGGAGCTGTTTTCTGTATTACCAGCCTGAGTAATGTGTGTGCCACGTATTACTATGCACCACAACTGACTTGAGTGTATTTATGAATATAAAATTTAAACAAAATACAAATGACAGAAATAAACAAATATCCTGTGTTGGTAAATGTTGCTGTGGATCAGATGGCTTATAAAGAACTGTGATGAGAAAACTCGAAAATCCATCTATTCCTTTGTTCAATGAAGTTGGAGTTTTATTTAAAAATATTTTGCCCATGAAGAATAGCGATAGATATCATGTTTATGATAGAAAGTTTATGATAGAAGGTGATGTCAGGCTGTAGAGACCAGCCCCAGGAGCCCTCAGGAGACAGCGTGTCAAAGCAGAGTGTCAGCTGTTTCTCACAGGTCGCCCTGGAGAACGAGGCTGTGGCTGTGCTCGCTGGCATCTCCCATCAGGAGCTGTTTCTTCTGCCATGGGCGCCTGCACTGTTAGTAGCCTTCAGCTTTTAGCACGAGCAGTTAACAATGACTCCATGAGCCACACAAATCTTCACATATATACCAGGCTGTGAGTGTTCAGGAAAATATCAAAATGTTTTTAACAAAGTACGGGGAAATGAAAATATTAAATAAAGTAAAAAATAAACTATTTACACCCAAACTTACTGCTCCTGTGAGAATTTGCTTAGGTGAAGCGGAACTATTTCAGAATTTGACGCAGGAACTATTAAGTTTTTATTTATTATCAGAAAACTAGAGTTGTTCCACCAGAAAGAAGTCTCAGATAAACACAGCGATTCAGAAATGAAGCCTCTTTCAAATGCGCTGCGTTAAACGGCCTGAACCAATAAGAACCAGTAAGTCAACAGGAACAGCTCGCAGACTGTAAGAGACCTGAGCGCAAAGAGCCCCCTGGGAGGGTGAGTGTTTCATTGGATAATTAAGGAGAAAATTGCTTTGCTTTGTTGCAAACCAAATATTCATTATATACAAAGCAAAGGCTTTCAGAACTTCCAGAAAGCTCAATCGCCTTCAACAAAATATTCTAAGAACTGTTTTCAGGCTTTTAAAATGGCATTGAAACTGTTGGTAGATAGGACTTTTAATAAAATAAGCTTATCTATTTGATCAAGGAAAATACTTGCAGTCCTGCCAGGATGTTGCCCCTGCTTGTGCTTAACTTGTTTTTCTACACAAAAAAAAAGTCAAAGTTTGGGCACTCCATTTAAAATAGCTCTGTTGACACATAATCGAGTACCACCCAGCCCATTCAAGTCAATGGCGTATTCTAAAGATAGGACGCGCCTCAGAGCCTGCCATACAGAATGTCACCATTTTAGATTTCAGCATCCCAGACTTGAAAGACTGAAGGCCTTGCTGTTTCTGCTTCCTCTCCTGTGGCCTCACTGGCTCCACCCATGTCTGCAGCTCCGTGTGTGGTCACGGTGGCCATCATCAGGCTGAGTCCCAGGGTCGCAGAAGAGGGAAGTGGTGCTGCCCTCCTTGCGTGACACCTGAAGGGCCTACGGCACTGTCAAGAGGCTCCCTTTTCTCTCCAAGGTTTGCTGAGTTTCCTTCATTTTTATAATTGTGTGGGAGGGGCCATGTGTGTACTGGTGCCCTCAGAGCCTGCAGAGAATGCTGGGTCCCTTGGATGTGGGGGTGAGTACTGGCAACTGAGGTCCTCTGCAAGAGTAACAGCAGCTGTGCTCACTCCGCTGTCTTTCCAGCCTCTAGGAGCTGCTCCTGCTAATATCGTAAGTCTTTCTAAACCTTCTACCCGTTTCCTTGTAAGCTGTTGCCTCTTATCTCATGATATCCTGTGTTTAACGTGAGGACGCCTTCTTCATGTGAACATCTCCTAAGATTTAAAACACCCAAATTGGAAGTGTTACCCAGACCTCCCTGTTTTTTGGTTTTGGCTCTGCACCTTTGCTTCCATTTAGAAGCTAGGTATTAAAGAAAAAAGCATAACATATATCTGAAATATATGTTTGGGTATATGCCTGTAATACTCACCAGTTTATGACTCCGTGTTCCATGCAGTTAGTGTCTGAGTGTCTGTGTGGATGCCTGTGTCTATGCACATGTGGTTGCATGCACACAAATGCACACAAACAAGTGTATGTCTGTACCTTCTCTTCCTGTGCATGAGGATCTTTTGCATGCATGTGTATACTTGTGTGCTGCTGTATGTACCTATGTATACACGTATGCACACATACATACATACTTATGTGTACAGACATATATGTAAGTCTATGTGTACATGTGTATCTTGTGCATGAATAGGCATGGGTATCCACATTTGTTTTTCTGAGTACATGTGTGTTTCTGCATGTATCTGTGTACACACAGATGGATACGTGCTTATGTGTGAAGGCATATCTGTGGACATGTGCATCTATGTGCTCTGAGGTGTCTCTGTGTGGGTGTGTTTATGTATGTGTATGTGGCAGATGAGTGGCTTTTGCTGCAATGACTTCCTTAAGAGTTCAGAGGATTTTCTTGTTTTTAATCGCTGAGTAGTATTCCATTGTGTAAATGTACCACAATTTCTGTATCCATTCCTCAACTGAGGGACATCTGAGTTGTTTCCAGATTCTGGCTTTTACAAATAAAGCTGCTAAAAACATGGTTGAACAAATGACCTTGTATACTTGAGTGTCTTTGGGATATATGCCTAGGAATGGTATAGCTGGATCTTGAGGAAGCACTATTCCTAGTTGTCTGAGAAAGCGCCTAATTGATTTCCAAAGTGGTTGTACAAGTTTACATTCCCACCAGCAATGGAGTAGGGTTCCCCTTTCTTCACAACCTCTCCAGCATGAGTGGTCACTCAAGTTTTTGATCTTAGCCATTCTGATGGGTGTAAGATGAAATCTCAGGGTCGTTTTGATTTGCATCTCCCTGATCACTAAGGACGTTGAACATTTCTTTAAGTGTTTCTCTGCCATTTGATATTCCTCTATTGAGAATTCTCTGTTTAGCTATGTACCCCATTTTTTAATTGGATTGCATGATTTGTTGCTTTTAATTTCTTGAGTTCTTTATATATTCTGGATATTAGCCCTTTGTCAGATATAGGGCTAGTGAAGATCCTTTCCCAGTCTGCAGGCTGTCATTTTGTTTTGACGACAGTGTCTTTTGCTTTACAGAAGCTTTTCAGTTTCATGAGGTCCCATTTATTGATTGTTGATCCTTAGAGCTTGTGCTGTTGGTGTTCTGTTCAGGAAGTTGTCTCCTGTACCAATGAGTTCAAGGTTCTTCCCCATTTTTTCTTCTAACAGGTTTAGTGTGTCTGGTTTTATGTTGAGGTCTTTGATCCACTTGGACTTTAGTTTTTGCAGGATGAAAAGTATGGATTCATTTGCATTTTTCTACATGTAGATATCCAGTTAGACCAGCACCATTTGTTGAAGACACTATCTTTTTTTCCATTGTATGGTTTTAGCATCTTTGTAAAAAATCAGGTGTTCGTTAGTACGTGGGTTTATATCTGGGTCTTCTGTTCAATAGGATACTACTCATCAATTAAGAACAAAAAAAAATCATGAAATTTGCAGGCAAATGGTGGGAACTATAAAAGATCATCCTGAGTGAGGTATCCCAGAAGCAGAAAGACACATGGTATATATTCACTTATAAGTGGATATTAGACGTATAACACAGGGTAATCATGCTAAAATCTGTACACCTAAGAAGCTAAGCAGGAAGGAGGACCCTGGGTAAGATGCTCAATCCTCATTCAGAAAGGCAAATGGATTAGACTTTGGAAGAAGGCTAAAACAGAGAACAGGACAGGAGCCTACCACAGAGGGCCTCTGAAAGATTTTACCCAGAAGGGTATTAAAGCAGATGCTGAGACTCATAGCCAAACTTTGGGCGGAGTGCAGGGAATCTTATGAAAGAAGGGAGTGATAGAAAGACCTGGAGGGGACAGGAGTGCCACAAGGAGAGCAACAGAACCAAAATATCTGGGCCCAGGAGTCTTTTCTGAGACTTTTACTCCAACCAAGGACCATGCATGAAGATAAGCTAGAACTGTTAGTATTTTGGAACAACCTGCTCCGGGGTTACCCAGCAACTTATGATGTCATTATGTGTCACCAGCCAGGTGGCCACACCTGGAAGGCATGGTTACCTTAAAGGGTCAACCCCAACATGTGGTCTCTCTCTCTCTCTCTCTCTCTCTCTCTCTCTCTCTCGGTGCCCCATTCCCCTTTTCTTTCTCTCTCCCCACCATGTCCTGCTCTCCCACTCCCTCCATACCCACTTAATAAACCTCTTGCAGAGAAGATCGGTTGACTTCAGCCTCATATTTCTTTAAACAATAACTAATAAGAACCCCTACACAGATGTAGCCCATGGAAACTCAGTGTCCAAGTGGGTACCCTAGTAAGGGGAACAGGGTCTCTCTCTGACATGAACTCAGTGGCTGGCTTTTTGATCACCTCCCCCTGAGGGGGGGATCAACCTTACCAGGCCACAGAGGAAAACAATGCAGCCAGTCCTGATTATACCTGATGGGTTAGGGTCAGAGGAAAGGGGAGGAGGACTGCCCCTATCAGTGGACTGGGGTAGTGGTAGTATGGGAGGAGAAAAGGGAGGGAGGGCAGGATTGGGAGGGGCCAAGGTAATGAGCCACAACTGGGATACAAAGTAAATAAATTGTCATAAATAAAAAATTAAAAAAAAAAGAGTTCAGAGGAGAAAAGACCTGTAGGGCAGGAAGACGTTGTAATCCATCTAGAAGAATGGCAGCAACATAGCCGGGTCTGGGTGGTCTTCCTGCTCAGTGAGACTACTCATATGTGAAATGAAATTCTGCTTCTTTTCATCCTAGAATCAACTACATTTTAGCTAGAAAAGCAAAAGTGCAGCGTTCCCTTACAAATTGGTTTTCTTACAGTGGCTCTTATCAGCTCTGAAATGGGAAAAATTAAGCCAAAAGTGATTCCAAATTTTCCACACTCAAACAGCTAAATATCAAATTACTTTTAAGAGTATTGAACTCAGAGGCTCGTATCATCTTACTAAGTGCCTTGTTTACATCCTGTTTCAGATGGGTATTCAGGAGAAATTCCCAGTGGAGGCAGTCATAGCTGGTGAGTGACATCAAGCTGTCAGTTATTAAAACATACAGCTTTTAGTGTGCCTGCTTCCTCTGCAGAGTTGGGGGAACCTGCCCAGAGGAGTTAGGGTGAATCTCTGACCTTCTGTCCCAACAGCCATGAGTCCTGCATCTTGAGATGTTTCTCAACATGCATACTTTCAGCTAAATCATGCCAGGCTCCTCAGTGCCAGGCACTCATCCATTGTGATGAAGTGAACCTACGACTCGCAGGGTGAGTACTGTCAAAAGAGGAAAAGTCTCTGAAGGTGTGAGTAGCTAAGCCTCTCCTTGTGTGATGGTGAACTTCTGTTGTCAGTTAGATCAGATTAACACACAACTAGGACATCTGTGAGGGCATTTCCAGTCGGGATTAATAGTACCACCCCATAGGCTGGTATACCAAAGTGAATAAAAAAGGGAAGGATGCCAGGATGCCAGCCAAGTACCCACATTCATTCCTCACTGCTTCCAGACTGTGGATAGGTGTGCCTTTCATGCCACAATGGACTACATTCCTTCAAACTATGAACTAAAATGAATCTCTAGTTATTTCATGTTGAGGATTTGGTCACAGTGACAAGGAAAATAGCTAACATGTCTCGAATAAAAATCCTGCCACAGATGTAGATCTCGAGGGGCTGACAAGAATTTGGCCTACCACAAGGTCCCTGTGCAAATATTTTTTTGTCAGATGAAATTGGAATGTGTTTTTGTCTTTTGGGCTGGCCTCTGCATGAAATATATGCCCTAGTTTGTCAACTTGACACAGTTTAGGGTCACCTAAGAAGAGAGTCTCAATTGAGGTATTATGTGGTTCTTATTGGCCTATGGGACACATCAGTGAGGGACTGTACTTATTATTACTTGATGTTAGAAAGCCCAGCCGACTGAGGGCAGCGCCATTCCCCATGTGAGAAGTCCTTGGCCCTTATGAAGGAAGCTAGCTAAGCATGAGCCTGTGTGTGACTTACCAGACAACATCCCTCCTTGGTTTCCGCTTCAATTTCCTGCTTGAGTTTCTGCCCCAACTTCCCTTAATGATCGACTGTTATTAGGAAATGCAACCCAGATAAGTCCTCTCTCAATCTGAGTTGTTTTTTGGTCTCAGTGTTTGATCTTAGCAATGGAAATCAGACTAGAACATGATGCATCATCACTTCCGGAAGCTGCAGTCTCAATTCACGGCAACTCCAGCTGCCCAAAGGAACGAGAGCTCCCCTGAGAGGCAGGACCTAGTGACAACCTGAGCCTGAAGGCTGGAGGAGGAACACCTGGAGTGAGAACCCTGGCAGGGGAGGGAAGAGCCCAAGATGGACTTAGGACTGAGACAACACAGCAGTGTGCTTGGTATTGATAATATCCATAAATTCTTGTCCTAAAGAAGGCATGTTTCCCAGTGAAGGGAGGGGAGTTAATAATGGGGCAAGAAAATAATACAAGTCTATGGTATGGTTGAAATTAGAGCTACTGATGTCAGTTCATAGATTTCCATGTTGACAGACTATGTGAATAAATGTACAGGCACGTGTGAACAAAATCAGAAATGTCATACTCACCAACAAACTTCCAGCTCTGGCCCCCAGCGTGACATACTCAACGCCAGGACCATCACTTCAAGGTGAGAATCTCCAGTAAGATGCACAAACCTCCAGGACAAATGGCTGGCTTAAGTCTAGAGAAGTAAATGTCAGACAAGAGTCTGGTGTGGTAATGTGTACTTGCAATCCCAGCACTTGAGAATTAATTGGAGGCAGAAGGATCAATCATTCATGGCCAGCATTATATATACATATATATTCTAGGGCCAGCCTGGTCTATGTGAGGCCCATACTCAATGCAACAAAAAGTGTAAATAAAACATACTGCAAATAGATAAAAAGTGCTCAAGAGATGGTGAGTTCAGGACCAGAGGACAGAAAGAACAGTGTGAAGGTAGCACCTGCCTAAATGTAAGATACAGTGACTCTGAAATGAAGATTGACAATGAAGAATTTTAACCTGATGATTAAAACATGAACTCTGCATTGTTTGAGATTAAAGATGTGTACTAAGAGCATGTCTGTATTCCAGCTATATCACAAAGAGTAATTCAGAGTGTGTCTGCATTCCAGTCAGATCACACAGACCTGGGTCTTTGGATGTGATATCTTGACAGAACAGCCAGGTTGCTGGATTAAAATTTCTCTACATTTTCTTCCTTTCTGTTTAAGCTAAAAATTATACACAGATTAACTATCACAACAGAAACAATTATCAATCCTATAAACATAACAGTCCAACTCTCCTTATGAAGGTATGCTGATCCTTCATAACTGCAGTCTTGATCATCTGTCTTATATCAAATGTTCATTTTAGCACCAAGGATTTCTAGTCTGACAGTCTGATGAATGATCTGTTTGTTTCTTTGTTTTTTGTTTTTTCAGCCAGTTGTCCCCATGCAGGGAGAATCAGTTTTTTTGTGTTGTCTGTTTCTGTCTTCCTGCATCTCTTTCTTCCTTGAGACAAGCTTTTCTTATTCAGATTTGATCTTTATCAATTTTGATGAAACCCATAGTCTTTCATCACTTGTATAAATACTGGAAAAACCTCTTTCCCAGTATAACAGATTCCCTGATTTCCATTCTTATGTAAAAACATATTTAAAGTGTACAGGTTGATCTAATTCAGTAGCCTTTTTTTCCTGCAGTACAGTGTCTTTCAGTTCTTCTTATTCCCCCTTTCTGTTTATCAAGGTACAATCAGATTTTTATGAACCTACACAAATCAAGAGCTAGCATTTCTTAGTTTTTAAACAAGACATTTAGGCATTTGCATTCCATTCCCTGCTCCATTACAATGAGCTGGGCTTCTTACCTATGTGAGATGTCACTATACAGTTAAAATAGGTAGCCATTGTCTGAGACTGAATATAAAGCCGAGGTCCCCATTAGTGTAGTAGATCTTTTCCCTTTATGTGTCTATATCTGCCACATAAGGCTTTATTCTTCCTATTCTGGTCCCATACATTTAATCTGTTTTACACTTTGTTTTACTTGGGATAATATTCTAATCCCTACAAACTCTGTAGATTCTTTTTGAATGGGTTCAATGTGGATTCCAAGAATATTGTGGATTATAGTTACACCAGCTCCTATGTCCACCAAACCTTCAATTTCAATACCATTTAATTTTAACTTAACTTCGGTCTCTGGTCATTGATAACAGTTTGAAAAAAACCTATACATCACTTTGAAACATGGCTGCTTCCTTCTATAAACTAACTTAACACTCATGGTTTGGTATTAAAGATGTGTACTTAGGACATGTCTGTATTACAGCCAGATTATACTGTAATCCTCGTTTGTCTGCTAGTTCCATCTCTAACCCACTTATTCACCCATGGACTTGGCTATTCAGATGGCTTTAGATGCTGCTGATCTCTTCCAATTTACCACTATTTGTTCCCTTTGTCAATATATAAGATACAGATTCAACTTGTTTCATAAAAAAGAGAAACCTTCAAATAAGCATCCCCTGCATTCATTGAGAGAAAGAAAAAAGAAAGATTTTTCCCTGAAGCATGAATTATTCAATTTATAAATTATTTCAAAATCCACATTCAAGGATAAGTGGAGTTGCCACTAAAGTCAATTTTGTTGAGCTAGTGTGGGAAAGGAAACATTGGTATCCACTTATCACATAATTCCTCTTCAGCTTAGAAAGTTAGAATTCTCATTGAATTTATTTCCTTTCCATTTGTTTTAAGTTTGGAGGACTCTATGTAAGAACGTACTTTCCTTGAACTGTGTCCTTATGTGTTGGGTTGATTTGTGTCATCTTGCCACAAATTAGTCATCTGGAAAGAAGGAAACTCAATTGCTAAATGCCCCCTCTGATTGGCTGTAGCAAGCCTATGGAGGCACATTTTTAAATTGATAATTGATAGGGAAGGGCCCAGCCCAGTGTAGGCAGTACCACCCCTCAGTAGGTGGTCCTGATTTGTGTAAGAAGCTGAGTGAGTCATGGACCAAGCCAGGAAGCAGAACTTTTCCATGACCTCTGCTTGAGTTCTTGCCTCTAGGCTTCTGCTTAAGTTCCTGCCTTGACTCCCACTGTAATGGATTATAAGGTGTAAACTGAAATCAGCCCTTTTCTCTCGAGGTTGCTTTGGCCATGCTTCATCACAGCAACAGAAACTTAACTAAGGCTGAAGGAGTCTGGTAATTGGAATTCTGCCTCCTGGCCTTGGCAGATGCGGGTCTTATCTAAAGTTCCATTTCTTAGAGACTGTCCTTGGCAGTCTCTGCTAGCGGGGTGCTCTGAACCTGAGAAGTAGATAGCAAGCTCCGTGCAACCCTGGGGACCAGACAGAAAACTTTGTGTAACCTTAAGTGAATTCTTGGATGCCTTTCCAGGTGGTGCAGATGTGTTGTTACCGTGAAAAAATTTGCTTCTATCCTTTGCTTTATAAGTGTTGTTTGCACGTTCAATAAACTGAGACCTTGATCAGAAGCCTGTCTTGGTCTCCATTCTTCGTGTCTCTGTCCCCCCATTTCCACTCCCTCTTTCAGGTAAACCCTGTTCGACTAGCCCACGGGATGGGTCATAAGACATATCACACCTGTCTTAAATCATCAAGAAACAATTGCAACACGGTATTAGTTACCCCAAAATATGTAGTTACATTGTATTTGTGATGAAATTAAGCATTATTGCTCTTCGGTGTTGTGCCTTCTGAACAACCTTGGGTCTCTTCATTTTGTTATATCCTGCTTGTCTAAGATGCCTTTCAAAACTGGCTAGTAATATGTCAACTTGACACACAAACTAGAGTTATATGAAAGAAGGGCACCTCAACTGAGAAAATGCCTCCATGATATCTCGCTTTTTTCATAGACCAGAGCCTACCATAATCATCCTCTGAGAGGCTCCCTCTAGCAACTGATAGGAGTACATGCAGAGACCCACTGCGAAACATTAGATGGAACTCTGGAATCCCTCAGTAAGGGGCCCACAGAATTAACTAACCAAAGCTCCTGGGGCCTCGCAGAGACTGAAGCAATAGCAGGGAGACAGAAGAGGGCATGAGATCCCCTGGAACTACAGTTGCCAATGATTGTGAATCACAATGAGGATGCTCGGGCTTAACAGGAATCCCCTGCAAGAGCAACAAGTGTTTTTAACAACCAAGTCATCACTCCAGCCCCAAGATACCCCTGCTCTCTGCACCTCAACCACCAGAAGAATCCAACGGATATTCAAGTAAAATATTTTGGCAGGACTTGAAGTGTTTTCAGTTTGCTTTTCAAACCTGAGCTCTGCGTAGTGCATGTGAAGGGTGTGTGCTGGTCTCATGATGCCTGCATGTGACCTGGAACAGCAACCTACCAGTCTGCAGGCCATGGGCCCTGTAAGCTAACTGAGGTCTCTAGACAAAATATTGAGGCACACTATGCAAACTTGTGAACTGTCTTGTGCAAAAAATTCCATCAGGAAGCAGGCAGGAAAACGTGAGGGAGTTTTGATGACAAGTGAGGCTCTGCACCTGCCATGCAGAGCTGGAGACATGAGCATCAGAAAACAGGGGACAAGTTCTCGCACATTAGATTAAAAATTAAAATGCAATCATAACACGCTTGCAAGACAAACAAGCTTTCACATTTCTGATCAGAACACAAACTGGTACAAATCCTGGAGGGGCCTCTGACCATCGCTTACAGGGAGGGGACTAAATACTCTCTGTACAACATCTGCATGTCAGGAATTTATACTGAAGTAATATAACTCATTACAGAATTGTCAGAGAAAAATATTTGAAAACATTTCAAATGTCACGATATATATATATATATATATATATATATATGTGTGTGTGTGTGTGTGTGTGTGTATAGATATACAAATATGTATATGTGTATATATATTTAATAGGGAAATATATGTAAATATATATATGCTGGAGAAAGAGAGAGAAGGATATTGAAAAGTAATACTATGCATTTTCAAAATAATAGTGGACTCCTCCATGGAGCAGATATAAAGCTATTTCTGGTGTATGTTTTCATGCACACACAAATACACAGGATGAACACAGCTGAGTACATTCATGTATACAGATGTTGCATGTGTCATACCAGAAGACAACTCAGCAACCTCACATTGTCCTTTGTCTCTCCATTTGTCTCTCTAGTGTGTTCTTGTAGCATCTTCTAGTCCCGTGCAAAAGCATTGAGAACTCATTATGGATCTATGTTTTTTAATTTGTTTATTTGTTTGTTTATTTATTTATTTTGATTATGTTAGGAAGACATGATCAAGTTGAGGACACATTGAGCAGTTTCTGCTAGTGGCATTTTACTCCACAGAGGAACCAGGCTGTTAGATTTTCTATCCAGGGAAACAGGAGTTTCATGGAAATCCTCAACCTGTGACGCAGGAGACTTGTGGCTTCTTAATCACTTCCTGACAAGTCAGCTTTGAAGCGCTATAACCTTAGTCATGCACTTTTCAACATGCGAAAAACTACTGTATTTACAGCTATTTGTTTTTCTTCTAAAACATGACTATGCATTTGTTTTAATTGTCACTTTAGGATAATAAATTATTTGACCAATGGGTAACAAAAGTTCGTTTTATGTCAATGGTGCTTTGTCTCTGATGATTCAGCAACAAAGCTTGAATAACTAGTGACTCATTTTAACAACCCAAAGAGTCAATAATAGAGAAATGGCCTCTGGTTTATCAGTAGCATATGTCAAAAATTGACTCTTATTTCTATGTGGCAATAGGGAAATATACTTAATTTAGAAATTCTGTGTGTGTAAGTTCTACTTACAAATTACAGTACTACCAAATTACCTGGCTTATTAGATACTTTAGGCTGAGAATTCTTAGCAAATAGTCAATATTTCACAAGTGCTCACTGGGGCTGCTATCTCTGAGACAAAGCTGCCTAGCACATTCGTCAGATCAGGTGTCACTCTGGCACAGAGACTTTGAAGCTTCTATTCCACATGTCTTCCTGCTGTTGATTTTACCAATAGAGTCTGCTGACTAGTTACACTCCACCATACTCAGGGCCAAAAACAGGCATCGGTATCAGGATTAGACAGAAACATTAGCTCACCACCCCAAATGAAAACACAGACCCTGGAACACAGTGTACATTTGGTTCATGTAATTATAACACCCTAATATGTCACAAACTTCCCAGCCTCACCGTCCCCTACCAGAAGTAGCTATCATTTCAAATATAAGGTTTATCATTTCCTCACTTTGCAGCTTATATAGTTCAAACATATTATGTATTGATTACTTTTGTCACAACACTAAATTAAAAATCTCAGAGTCACTATTTGAAATCAAGCTTTTGATTTTCACCTTATTTTTATCATGTAAACATCATTATGTATCTATTACTCATGCCTGCAGAGAGAGAGGACTGTTTATTGAAATAGGAATAGAGATAGTTTTCTCAGCATAAACATCCATCTGGAGGAGAAAATTAGATCCATGTGAAGCATCTAGAGCTCAATTCTAAATCAATGACCACAAGGACAAGAGTGACCTTGAATACAGTGTCAGAAATGACTGTTTCAGGAGTTAGCCAAGGAATGATGTGTGCAGGAATTCCTTCAGTGGCTGGACTTTGGGACACTTATATTTGAGTATAATTCTGTGATTATAATCTGAGGAAACTGGAGGACGGCTATGTGCAAGTGTATGAGAAAAATGTGTGTGTGCATACTCAGAAGTGTCTTGGATAGGGACACTGAGCTTGTAGCCGAGAAGACAGCGATGTAACAGAACATACGTTCTCTGTGTATCTAATAAACTGAGACACCAGGAGAGAGGAAGGGGTGTGTTTGTGTGTTTGTGAGCATGGTAGTCTCGTGGAAGAGTCCTGAGAGCTTAAAGAGACAAGTGGAGTCATGCCATGGAGATTGTGCCCAAGTGGAAGGTGTCCAGTGTGGCACAGGAAGCCAGGAGAAAGTCCACAGCAGTGTAAATCCCAGAGGATTGAACAGCTCTGAGGAAATTCACACAACTAAGTTGTACAATTGCTCAGTGGCACAGTGCTGGAGTGGAACTGAGTTTCTGTTGTAGAGTCCAGAATGGGGTGTGACAGAGCAGGGGGAACAGCAGCCCTCCATTCCACCCAGAAGGTGGGTCTAGTGACAGTTGTACGTGTTTGCCAGAAGGCCCATCACGATGGGAGGGGGGCACCTAACGCACCCTTTATCTGCTCAGTTGACATTCACCTTGCAGAATCTAAGGGTTTAATTTAGCAAGGCATGTAAACAATGCTGAGTGTGCCAATTACCTCTCCCATCACTGTGACCAAATCTCCGACAAGAGGCAACTTCAGCAAGTGTTGTTTGGGTTACATTTGTAGACACAGTCCAGCACAGCAGCGCCATGCTGACACGAGCACCGGAGAATGGGAAGGTGACACCTGCCCTCCGGGAGCAGTGAGATGAGGATGAGTGTCTGCTTTCTCCTTTTTGTGCGTTCTAGATGCCAGCCCATCGGATGCCAGCCCATCGGATGCCAGCCCATCGGA
>NW_026596962.1:475838-507896 GCF_907164565.1 Psammomys obesus
GATGCCAGCCCATCGGATGCCAGCCCATCGGATGCCAGCCCATCGGATGCCAGCCCACATTCAGAACGGCCCCTTCCTGACCGGTCGGACTTTTCTACCCCTCAGAGCTATATCCAGAGCTGTGTTCCTGTGGTTATTCAAAATTCAGTCGAGTAGACAATGAAGATTTGCCATCATGCAGTGAAAATCCTCAAGAACTTAGTGTAGGAACAGCTTCTTGTTGTTTCTTTCTGTGTGTGTGTGTGCATGTGCTTGTGTTTGTGTAAATTCAAATTTGTGAATCTTGTGTGCACATGTGAAGGATGACATTGATGTTGGACGTCTTTCCCAATGGCTCTCAAACTTAGTAGCATTAGTGTTGATTAGTGCTTTGAGGCAGGCTCTCTTACTGAGCCTGTAGCTCTCCTATTTAGCCATACAGTCTCGTCAGCCACCCTCCTGTCCGGCATCCCTGGCTCTGTATGTGGCTGCTGGGCGCCTAACTCAGGTCCACATGCTTGCATAGCAAGCGTTTAGTCTTTAATCCACTTTCTGAACCTTGCATTTATGGCTTTTGAGTGACAGACTATCACAGAAAAATTGTGCATTACTCTACTGATCTGGGGTGTTGGGTAACTCCTGTTTTGTCTGAGTCCTAAGGTGAACCATGATGTTTTTTGTTTGAGATTTCTTTGGCTGTTTAATGTAGGCATTTGTAAATATAAACTTCCCTCTTAGGATGGCTTTTTATTATGTCCCATAGGTTTTTGAATGTTGCATTTTTAAATTTTCACTTGATTCTATGAATATTCTTTTTCTTATTTTAATTTCTTCAATGACTTATTCATCATTCAACAGAATTTTGTTCAATCTCCATGAGTTTGTGCATGTTCTGTAGTTTCTCTTGGTATTGGTTTCTAGTGTTATTCCTTTGGAGGTAGATAGAATATATAAGAAATTATTTTAATTTTCCTATATTTGTTGTGAGACTTGCTTTGTGTCCTAGAATATGATCTGTTTTAGAGAAAAGTCCCTGGATAGCTGAGAAGAAGATATATCCTATTCTACAGTGTTTACATAGAACATTTTGAAGATGTACTATGTCTTCTCTTGTCTTGTTCCATATATATATATATATATATATATATATATATATATATATATTCTAGATTTTATATAAATAGACTGAGTCATGAGTTCATATGTGACATCAAAGTAGAAATGAAACTGTCTAGGGGAACAAGCGAAAGAAAAGAAAGAAAGTCAGAGTTGGGATGTTAAAAATACACTCAAAGTACATTAAAATCTTGTATGAAAAAGCCCTTACGTAACACAGTATCATATTCAATGAACACATGGCGAAAGATTTTAATGATATAAGATGTATATCAGCAGCAGTGATTTTTACAGGCTTCCTCAGTCAGGTTTCTGCAGATCTGCCTGGAAAGTGGGGCCTGGAGGTGCACTGTGAAGATGGGACTGGCCACATCCTTCCTCATCCACGAAGACTTCATTCAGGCCCTTATCTTTAGAAATAAATAAGTCATTTTTCTCATATCCATTTCATACACAAAGTTAATAGCAAAATGCTATTTGGCAGTTTCTAGAAGCCAAACTTACATATGTATAACTGGTCACCAATGAGCTGTTGCAGACAAGTAATTAGCTCCTAGCTTTCAGTTACCACCATCAAAAATCTTTGTGTTTTTAACAGATTGGGCTGACTTCCTAGAAAGGATGAAAAGCAGAAAGTGGCTGAGCACACCTCGCATTCATCTCCCTCTGCTTCTGGAGAGACATATAATGATAGCAATATGTTAATTTAAAAATGTATAAGATATTATTTTGACCAGTGTTGCAGTATTTTATCTGAATTCATTTACTTTAAAGATTATTTTTCGTAAGTCATTTCCTCTTAAGGATACTTTTGGCTTGCCAGGATTCACATTAGTGATTGATTAATCACAGCTGATTAAAATGTTTGTAGTTCAGTCAAAAGATATGTTTTATTTTAATATTTTGATTAGCATATATTAATTATGCATAATTATATATACAACGGATCATTACAGCTCCCTTTGGCTCTTACAGTCTTTCTGTTCCTTGTCATTGGAAGTTCCTTGAGCCTTGAAGGGGGTGATACAGAGGTGTCCTTTGTGACTGACTGCTATGGTGATCACTGCAAGACAGAAGCTTCTTGGCAGAAACAATAATTTAGCTGAGGGCAGATGCTGCCAGATCTAGGGGAGGGCCTTCCCACCTCAGTTAATCCTTCCAGAAAGACTTTCCCAGACCCACCTAGGAGTATGCCTCTGAGTTGATATCAGATCCTGTCAAGCTGACAAGCAAGATTAAATATGATAACTTCCTTGTAGATGGAGTGGTGAGATGCATGGATTCCTGAAGCCACATTAGAGATAAGTATCTGTGGGTACTCATAAGAAATGTCTTTGAAGTAAGACATCTTTGGTATAAGACAACAAGCCTCCAGCAGCCCTGACAACTGTAAGCACAGCTTATATGCATATCTTCATGCAGATTTTAACACGCACTGAACTATGAGCATTTCTGTTCTTCTCTGTCTCTATGCCTGTTCACTGGGCCTGGAGGAGCTGAGGTCTGTAGGTCTGCTTCTGCTGCAGTGGTCATGCTTCCCCTCCAGGGTTCGTGCTGGTTGGCAGGCCTATGAGTCAAAATCCACACTAAAGTGAACTCTTCCCACCGTAAGGCCTTGGTCTGTAGTGTTCTTGAGATGCTCTGTGTTCCCCTGTGTAACACTCATTAGCTTCCCTCTGACTTATTCCCATAGTATGACTGATACTGCCTGCTGACTTTGTCCCATTACTCCCCCAGAAAGTATATAAGATACTGTTCTTCATACTCTTGCTTGGCATAGTTTATGCAAGACCTCCTGAGCCCACTTGCTCTGTCTTGTTTCAATGGTGGGTTGACACACCTGTGGCACCTGGAGAGTTAGCAAACTGTCCATAGTTGCTCATGAAAAGGTGGACTTTGTGTTCCTCTTTGTCATGAGCACCTAGCCCTCCGCTATTATCCAACAAGCATGGAATGAGACGCCTGGCCGGAAATTGGCAGTGCTGTTTCTGCTTTTGGAGAGAGCAGCTGAAAACGCCTGGGTTTTATTAATACTGCTGGCCTTGGTGAGCCTGCTCTCAGGCGCACCTCTACACACTTAACGGGAGCTGAGTGCTGCGATCAAGCGGCGCTAAGTAGCTTGGAAGTGGCCCAGCTCAAACCGCGATACTCTGCTCCTTAGCAGGGCACTCGGATCCTTGCCAGCAGGCGGGAGACGGGGGATGAGTCTGGTCCAGGTCCTCGCAGCCAAGCTTCGTGGAGAGGGCCTTCGGTGCTCAGAGCTGGAGCACAGCCCATCTCAGTACATTTGTTGCCTGTTTCTAAGCCTCTGCTGGCCCCTGTTCCGCAAGGCCCTCCACAACCTGGGCTGAAGTCCCTTCTCCATCTTCACCTGGAGCAGTTTGCCTCAGGGACATTCTTGTTTACTTCATCAAATGTTCCCTAACACACATTCACCAGGTTGTGAGATAGTGTTGGCAGTGCCTGTTAAATGTGAGAAATACTTTGTGGCTCTGATTACCATGATTTGGTTAATGCTCCCAAGAAACAGCTGGGAGTGTCTTTCATATTGCCTCTCTGTTTCCTGTAATATTTTAATACTATTTATTTTATTATATTTGGTTGTTTTTAAGCAAAATCTCATGCAGCCCAGGCTGTCCTCATACTCCCGATGTAGCCAAGGATAACCATGAACCCCTTAGCTTCCTGCCCCTAACTCCCAAGTGCTGGGATTACAAGCGCCGCTTTCAGTGTATCTTCCGAGCTCCCACAGAACACGCAGCGGCCTTCCCAGCCCAGAGCTCCGACGTCATCCTCCACTCCTCCTCCAAACAACATGGTTAGTTTTGCCACAGCAATAACCAGGAAAGGGTTTGTTTCAACTTACAGCTTACCGTCCATCTGCTAGGGAAGCCAGGGCAGGAACTGAGAGCGCAGAGCAAATCTACTCACTGGCTTGCTTTCAAACTCACATTAAACCAGCTCTCGTGTTCAGGCCAGACCCATCTGCCTAGAGATGGGCCTTCCGCCATGGGCTGGACTCTGCTGCATCTACTAGCAATGAAGAAGATGCTCCACAAATTTTTGACACAGACCACTCCGGTGGAGGCAGCTCCTCAGGGGAGCATCCCTCTTCCCGGGCGTGCCAACCTGACAATAATTACGCATCACAGGTGTGCACAAGAACATACTCACTTGCATACACACACACACATGCCATTATTTTATTTAAGATTTCAACTACATCCAGTAACATCATAAAACTCCTACGTAGTTCTATTAAGATAAACATATAGCACCTACCGAGCTATAGAACAAGATGTAATGATATATTCCAACAGTGCAATTCCAGGACAAGGTGTCCCCACTTTGCTTGTGAATTCTCATCATAAATTCTGTGAGGAAAATCTGGAGACCAAGACCAAGATGAAACAACATAAAAAAAAAAATCACCTTAGGTTTTGGGTGAAAGTCTTTATCTTGAAGGTTAAAAAGGGCAAAAAAAACTTTAAAAACAAGGTTTTCCTCCCCCACCCCTCAGACCTGCCTTGAGCCCCCAGGGTGAACACCCTCCCACAGCTCTTCCCATGGAACAGGGCTGTGACATCCACCATCACCACTTCCTAACGCTGAGACCATCAGCACAGTCCTGGCCTGTAGCACAAATTTAGAAAAACAAACATTCAGTTGCACAGAGCAGTTCCCCAGAGCAAATGAACACTAATAGGATTATAGTTCTTAGTGATTTCAAAACTGCTGGCAGCCCTGAGTCTTGCCAGACCTAAAGTCATCAGGGTTGGGGCATCTGGTCTGGGAGGGTGGTCAGAGTGCCTCTGCTTGGCTTGTAGGGACATGAGAGTGAAAGGCTCCACTGTGGCCTGTGAGAGGGCTAGATGGAGGATCCCACAGGATCTGTCCCTCAAGAGCACTGCCTAAATCACCTGCTTCCTTGAACTCCACAAACCAAGCCGATCTTACAGTATTTATACCCATTTCCTGGTACAACACTGAGTCTGCCCTCCTTCCTTCCTTCCTTCCTTCCTTCCTTCCTTCCTTCCTTCCTTCCTTCCTTCCTTCCTTCCTTCCTGCCTTCTGTCCTCCCCTTCTTTCTTCCTGCTCCTTCTCCTCTTGTCTTTCTTCTTATTCTTGCTGTTGTTCTTTCCTCTCCCTCCCTCCATCCCTCCTTCCCTCCCTCTTTCTCCCTTCCCTTCCTTTCTCCCTACCACATCTCTCTCTCTTACACTGTTGCCTTTGTCCACAGACTTTCCTCCCATAACTTTTCCTCTTGCCCCTGAATACTGCCCGAGAAAGGAGTTTCACAAAGCTGCCAATTCCTGCACACCCCGACACCTGTCTGTCTAGTTACTGAGCTGTTTTCTCTCTTTGTCAGAATTTCTTGGGTCCCATCATTTTGTTTGTCTCAGTGATGGCACACACCATCTTCTTCACCATCTATCACAAAGGAAAAGGAACCAGGGCTCCTTATCTGAGTCAGGCCTTCAGGAAGGAAAAGACTCACCCATTTCCCCAGCCTTTGCTGGCATGTCCTTCCTCTCCAGCGTTACCCTGCCTTCTCTGGATGCTCACTGAGCTTCTTCATTTGTTTTCACCCCCTGACCAATTTTCTAGCAAAAGTAACTTATTTTTCTAGCCATTCTGTTTATACCTTCGGCCCTAGGGAAAGATCACCATGCACAGGCTTACCGAGGGATGTTAGCCCGAGTCTTTGCAATATATTTGAGCTATTTTCCTCTGCTTTTTGTTGGTTGGTTGGTTGATTGGTTTTTAAGACAGGGTCATATGGGTTGGTCTCTAACTCTCTGGGTAGCTAAGGATAACCTTGAACTTGACCTTTTGATCCTCCTGCCCCCACCTTCCTAGTGCTGGAATTACATGGCATACAATAACCATGGGTTATTTTTTTTTTTTTTGGTCAAATCTATATTAGTTCCCTCAGAATTCAATAACAAAATAACATACATTTAATGGCTTAAAAGCACGCTAATGCTTTATTTCGGGGTGGAGAAATGGTTCAGCAGCTAACAGTCCTTGCTCTTCTTTCAGAGGACCAGGGTTGAGTTCCCAGAACCCACGCTCATAACCTTTGACAGGCATACCTAAGTGCACATGCATTCATGTAGCACAACATACATACACATAAAATAAGTGAATCTTTTAAAATTATTTATGCCATCTTATGTGCATATGTGTATACCTGAGTATATGTATGTGTACCAGATGCTGCAGTATGCACAGAGGTCAAAAGAAGGCATCAGATGCCCTGCAACAGAAGATACAGGCAGCTGTGAGCCATTGTGTGGGTACTGAGAAGCAAACAGGTTTTCTGAAAGGGCAAGGGATGCTTTTATCCATTGGGCCATTTCTCTAGTCCCCCAAATAAATACATTTTTTCTCTAAAAGGTTTATTTTACTGTTCCAGAGGCCAGAGTCAGAAGTCGAAGTACGGGGTGGGCTGCAGTTAGGCCACAGGCCACAGGGCACTGTGTCCCTTCCTGTGCTCTCCCAATTATGTTTATGGACAGTCTTTGGCTAGTTACCTCAGCACCTTGAGCTCGCCTCCATGTGAATGCCATCACGTGGTCTCTCTGTACATGTGCTTCTCTGTGTCCTCATCTTCTCTTGTAAAGGGAACCTCAATTGAGAAAACTCTTCCATCAGATTGCCTGGAGGCAAGCCCATGTGACATTCCCTTGATTAATTATTGAGGTCAGAGAGCCAAGCCCACCGTGGGCAATCCACCCTGGTCAGATGGTCCTGGGTGACCATTTAGGGAGAGCAAGCCAGAAAGCATTCCTCGTGGCATAGCTTCACTTTCTGCCTCAAGGGTCCCTCCCTGAATTCCTGCTCTGACCTCTTTCAATGGTCAATGGTGAGACAGATAAGACAAATAAACCCTTTCCTCTCCAACTTGCTTTTGGTCAGTGTTTTATCACAGCCATGGAAAGCGAACTAGGACACAATTACATCTGCATGGACATTCCTGCCAAATATGATGACTGTCCATGATTTCAGATGGAAATGAGGCTCAGAACACTCCGTCTAACCTACTATATAACCAAGCCCAACAAGCTGGCATTGCTCCTCTTGCTCCATTCGTGAAGTTAATTTCAGTAACCCTTCTACTTCCACAGGGGCTTCCTCTTGCAACTGAGCACAATGGCCCACATCTTTGTGAGTGAGAACTGAAACAAACACCCCAAAAATAAATAAATAAATAAATAAATAAATAAATAAATAAATAAATAAATAGATAAATAGATAAATAAATAAATAAAAGCCCAGACTGAGTAACACCCTGAAGCCCAGGGACTTGGTATTTGAAGGTAACTCAGGAACAAAATGAAAGGTTTTGGTTAACTGCCAGAAACCTCTATCTGATATCTGATATTCACAGATATCAGAGCCTTCAGGAGTACCTTGTAACCCCACTAAGTTCAGGGGCATCTGCTATTTATGGCATTAGACCTGCCACCCAAGAGGACCACCCCCCCATAGATAACAGTCCATCCTCCAAACCCCACCCTCCCTCCCTCTTCTTCTCCTTTGCCCCTCCCCCCAGTCCAATGATAGGGTAGGTCCTCCTCCCCTTCCATCTGACCTTAGTGTCGCATCATGAGTGGCTTCTTTGTCTTCCTCTGTGGACTGGTAAGGCTGCTCTTTCCCCTCAGGGGGAGGTGATCAAAGAGCCAGCCACTGAGTTCATATCAGAGACAGTCCCTGTTCCTATTATTGGGGAACCCTCTTGGACACTGAACTGCCATGGTCTACATCTGTGCAGGGGTTCTAAGTTATCTCCATGCCTGGTCCTTGTTTGGAGGATCAGTCTCAGAAAAGACCCCTGTGCCCAGAGTTTTTGGTTCTGTTGCTCTCCTTGTGGAGCTCCTATCCCCTCCAGGTCTTTCTATCTCCCCCTTCTTTCATAAGATTCCCTGCACTCTGTCCAAAGTTTGGCTATGAATCTCAGCATATGTTTTGATACCCTGCTGAGTAGAGTCTTTCAGAGGTCCTCTGTGGTAGGCTCCTGTCCTGTTCCCTGCTTTCTCCCCCTTCCAATGTCCATGTCATTTGCCTTTTTGAATGAGTAACTGAAGCAGGCACTCTCCTCTGACTCAATTTCTTGTCCGGAATGATTAATCTGTCTGTCTATCTATCTCTCTATCTATCTATCGGTGCTAGGGATTGAACCTGGGATCTCATGCATGCTAGGTAAGTACTCTGTCAACAACTCCATCTCTGGCTCCTTGCTCATTTCTTTAACTAAATGTTCTTAGTTTACTACAAACACCTTCTGGTCTACCCAAATGTAATGGCAGGGGCATCTTTGGCTTGTCATATGTACAGGAATCAATTGCAGCCAACACTCTATTTTAATGACTTCCAGCTCACATTGACACAGCACTTCATCCTTAGCGCTGCCTTTATATAGGAATTGCCTTTTCTTATTTGTCTCATCGTGTGGGGGTTTGAATGAAAAACTATCTCCCATTGGCTTGGATGTTTGCATACTGGTTCCTAGGTGGAGGCACTGTTTGAAGAAGGTCTGGAACCTTGAGGAGGTGCAGCTTAGATGGAGGAAAAAAGTCACTGGAGGTAGGCAGGCTCTGAAAGCATAAAGTCTCACCCAATTCCAGTTCCTTCCCCCCCCCCACTGCATGTCGATTAAGAAGCTATTTCTCAGCTTCCTGCACTACCTGCCTGATGCCATACCATTTCCACAGTTATGAACTCCAGCCCTCTGGAGAGATAAGCCAAATTAAAGATTGTTTCTTTTTTCCCCCCTTTTGGTTGTGGTATTTTTATCTCAGCAACAAAAAGTACCTAATATACCTAATATACACTGTGAATCTTATCTTTTACCTACAGAGTCCCAAGTACACTTCTGTGCAGTGTTTGTGAGCTCAGGCCAGTGTGGAAGTTAAGAGGCTCTGCATCTTATTTTTTCAGTGAAGTCTTAAAGAAAGTGATCTTTATAGTTTCCCACATCCTGGCCACCCTTGAAAAGGAAAAAAAAAAAACAACACTATTTTGTATGAATAGGCCATATGGCTAATTAAATTCTGACCTCCAAAACCCTATGAAATGCCATTCTCTTTGTAATGCCAAGGAGTTTTGTTTACTTTGTTATGAAAAATGTTACTACTCTGCACAAGTTGTTTTTTCATTTTGTTTTGTTTTAATTTGCATTAGGAGATTGGGTTTATTTTTAGTTAATTGGTCTCCAGTAAGGCTCACACAACCAATAACTCTTCTGACTGTTATAAAGTAGGAATACCAAGGCCTGGGGAATGTTTTTGTTGGTGTGTTTCTTTCTTTCTTTCTTTCTTTCTTTCTTTCTTTCTTTCTTTCTTTCTTTTCTTTTCTTTTCTTTCTTCCTTCCTTTCTTTCATTCTTTCTAATTTTTATTTTTTATATTAATTACAATTTATTCATTTTTTTCATCCCAGCTATAGCCCTCTCCCTCATTCTCTCCCAATCCCACCCTCCCTCCCTCATCTCCTCCCATGCCCCTCTCCAAGTCCACTGATAGGGGAGGACCTCTTCGCCTTCCATCTGACCCTAGCTTATCAGGTATCTTCAGGACTGGCTGCGTTTTCTTCCTCTGTGACCTGGTAAGACTGCTTCCCACTCAGGGGAAGGTGATCAAAGAGGCAGCCACTGAGTTCATGTCAGAGATCCTGTTCCCCTTACTAGGGAGCTCACTTGGATACTGAGCTGCCATAGGATACATCTGAGCAGGGGTTCCAGGTTACATCTATAAATAGTCCTTGGTTGGAGTATCGATCTCAGAAAAGACCCCTGTGCCCAGATTTTTTGGTTCTGTTGCTCTCCTTGTGGAGCTTCTGTCCTCTCCAGATCTTACTATATCCCCCTTCTTTCATAAGATTCCCTGCACTCTGCCCAAAGTTTGGTTGAGTCTCAGCATCTGCTTTGATACCCTGCTGGGAAGATTCTTTCAGAGGCCCTCTGTGGTAGGCTCCTGTGCTGTTTCCTGTTTTCTAATTCTTCCGATGTCCATCCCATTTGTCTTTCTGAGTGAGGATTGATCATCTTACCCAGCATCCTCCTTGCTTAACTTCTTTAGGTGTACAGATTTTAGTATGATTATCCTATGTTATATGTCTAATATCCACTTATAAGTGAGTATATACTGTGTGTGTCTTTCTGCTTCTGGGATACCTTGGTACTGGCATAGAAACAGAATGGTGGATCAGTGGAATCGAATAGAAGACCCAAAAATAAACCCATACACCTATGGATACTTGATTTTTGACAAAGAAGCCAAAATCATACAATGGAAAAAAGACAGCATCTTCAACAAACGGTGCTGGTCTAACTGGATGTCTACATGTAGAAAAATACAAATGGATCCATATTTATCACCCTGCACAAAACTGAAGTCCAAGTGGATCAAAGACCTCAACATAAAACCAGAAACTAAACCTGTTAGAAGAAAAAGCAGGGAAGAGCCTTGAACTCATTGGCACAGGAGACAACTTCCTGAATAGAACACCAACACCACAGGCTCTAAAAGTAACAATCAATAAATTGTGAAACTGAAAAACTTGTGTAAAGCAAAGGACACTGTCATCAGAATGAAACTGCCTACAGATTGGGAAAGGATTTTCACCAACCCTATATCTGACAGAGGGCTAATATCCAGAATATATAAAGAACTCAAGAAGTTAAACAGCAACAAATCAAGTCAAGAAATCTAATTAAAAAATGGGGTACAGAGCTAAATAAAGAATTCTGAAAAGAGGACTATTGAATGGCAAAGAAACACTTAAAGAAATTCTCATCGTCCTTAGTCATCAGGGAAATGCAAGTCAAAACGACCCTGAGATTTCATCTTACACCCATCAGAATGACTAAGATCAAAAACTCAAGTGAGAACACATGCTGGTGAGGATGTGAAGAGAGGGGAACCCTCCTCCATTGCTGGTGGGAATGTAAACTTGTACAACTACTTTAGAAATAAACCTGGCACTTTCTTAGACAATTGGGAATAGTGCTACCTCAAGATCCAGCTATACAACTCCTAAGCATATATCTAAAAAATGCTAAAATATAAAACAAATACATCTGTTCAACCATGTTTGTAGCAGCTTTGTTTGTAATAGCCAGAAGGTGTAAACAACCCAGATGCCCCTCAGTTGAGGAATGGATACAAAAATTGTGATACATCTACATAATGGAATATTACTCAGCAATAAGAAACAAGGAAATCATGATACTTGCAGGTGGGAACTGGAAAAGATCATCCTGAGTGAGGTAGCCCAGAAGCAGAAAGACACACAAGTTATGTATTCACTCATAAGTGGATATTAGACATATAATATAGGCTAAACATACTAAAATCTATAAAACTAAAGAAACTAATCAAGGAGGAGGACTCAGGCTAAGATGCTCAATCCCCATTCAAAAAGGCAAAGAGGATGGACATCAGAAGAGGGAGTAAACAGGGAACAGGACAGGATCCTACCACAGAGGGCCTTCTGAAAGGCTCTACCCTGCAGGGTATCGAAGCAGATGCTGAGACTTATGGCCAACCTTTGGGCAGAGTGCAGGGAATTTCATGAAAGAAGTAGAAAATAATAAGACCTGGAGAGGACAGGAGCTCCACAAGGAGAGCAAAAGAACCAAAAATTCTGGACATAGGGGTCTTTTCTGAGATTGATACTCTAACCAGAACCGTGCATGGAGATAACCTAGAACCCCTGCACAGATGTAGCCTATGGCAGCTCAGTATCCAAGTGAGCTCCATAGTAATAGAAACAGGGACTGGTTCTGACATGAACTCAGTGGCTGGGTCTTTGATCACCTTCCCCCGAGGGAGGAACAGCCTTGCCAGGTCACAGAGGAGGACAACACAGCCAGTCCTGAAGATACCTGATAAGCTAGAGTCAGATGGAAGGGGAGGAGGACCTCCCCGATTGGTGGACTGGGAAGGGGCATGGATAGAGAAGAGGGAAGGGTGGGGTTGGAAGGGGAAGAGGGAGGGAGCTACAGGGAGGATACAAAGTGAATAAACTGTAATTAATAAAAATAAAAAAATTTAAAAATTAAAAAAAAAACCTCCAGTGACAATGCATGCTGGAGAGGACATGGGGAAAGGTGAACCCTTCTTCATTGCTGGTGGGAATGTAAACTTGTACAACCACTTTGGATTTCTTACTCTACAAGCATGGAGTGTGTAGTTCCCAGCACCCATCCAGGCCTGACACTAATCTATAACCCACACCATGCATTCGAGACAAGAGGACCTGTGAGACTTGCTGGCGATCAGTGAGCTCCAGCTCCTGTGAGACACTCTGCTGCAGAAAGTAAGAAAGTTACAAGGAAAGACATTGGATGTTGAACTCTAGTCTTCACATGCTTACACATATACTCATGCACACTCACACACACCCAAACACACTCATACACACTCACACATACATACAAACTCATACCCTCACACACACACTCACATATTCACACATACACACACTCACATACATACACACACACTCGCACACATACACACATGCTCACATACACACACACACACACACACACACACACACACATACACACAGTATTCCTCTAGTGAGGCAGTAGACAGTTGAATCTCTTTCAGTTATGAAATTTCAATACATCAAGTACTAGGAGATAATTTGTGAATCATCTTTGCATAACTCACATTACAGTACTTTTGGCTATTTTAGCACATGAGAGTCCAATATTTATGAAGAGCTATTTCCCCATGTTCCACGGATGTTACCTGGAAAGACTTGAACATTCCTACTTACCCCAGATAGGGCACCAATAGCAGAAAAAAGTATAATTTCACCAAAGTCCAAATTAGCACACCAATGAGTATGTTGGGCTCACCTGTAGAGAATGAGTGAAAGACTATTTGTAGGAGTGTGAGCGACCCCCAAAGCCAATCCCCTGGTGTCTTACCCCAGCATGGAGGACTTCTCCTTAGACTGCATACATGAGGTCCCCACCTTCTACACACCGTATACTCTAGCGTGTACCTGAGACCACGTGAGCACCCACAGTCAGAGAATAGCCTACAGTTGACTGGGAGGCAAGAGGAAATGCCTAGAATGTCAAGAGGATCCAGTGGCCCTCGGCCTAGAAAGGAATGACGCGGCCAACAGGCCTAGTCTTCGGGGTCTTCTGCCACATTTGGTTTCGATAAAGATGTGAATAGCCTTCATGTTCATAGGAAAGTACCTCATCATTCCAAGACTAGTTGCTAATCTAAAAACTGTTCTTTGGGTGCTGCTGTTTTGTTTTGTTTTGTTTTGTTTTATTTTGTTTTGTTTTGTTTTGTTTCTGGCATGGTGGCACAGGTCTGAAATCCCAGTATCTGGGAGATGGAGGCATGAGGCTCAGCCTGGATGCCTGTTTGAAAACACAAACAATAACAACAGAAACAGAAAACACTGGTGCACAGTGGTATGACCAGTCTCATTCTGATTGGACCTGACACCTATGCTGCAGAGGGAATTCACATATAATATTGTAAACCTGGTCAGAAGCCCAAGGCCGGGGAGGTGGTTGGGCCCTAGCGGCTCACTTCACTCCTGAGTGCATCTACACTTCGCTGCCATCTTTCACTGACACTGGAACACAGCTTCTCAGCCCCTTCCAACAGGGACTGGAGACGAGCTGCCCTCCAGAAATTCTCTAGGCCTTCAGCATTAAATTGGGACTGAAAACGACCCATCCTGATGGATGTAGCAGTGCCAGGTTCTGAGCCTCCACTATTCAGCCTGTACAGTATAAGCAAGTCCAGTAAATCCCCTCTGTGAAGCATCTCCATCCTGGCTGGTACAGAGGACTTAAGCAATTCTTCTTTTCCCCAATGTTTTTTTGTTCCTCTGCAGTTACTTCCATGGATGTCTGTAAAATGCATACAAATGCTACTGCTTAAAATTCAGAACACTGTCCTTTTTCCAGCTTATTTTGCCTAGAGATTATGATGTTGGATAGCAGATGGAGGCAGGAAAGCAGACGGCACAGTGGTGAACCTACATCTGCAAGATGAAGAATTTGTTTGCATTTGAAGTTAGGAAACCAGTCCCAGACACCTTCTGTCCAACTGCCCCCTCAGCTAGGTTGGCTCTCGGAGACACATGACAAGGCCTGTCGGTTTCACAGGCTCAGCAGGATGGTGTTCCCTGGTGTTTTCCTAGCTGGAACGTGCTAGTCATAAGTTTGGTCACTGGTTATGCAGGTGAAAACAGAGCATCTCAGTGTAAAACAGGGCTTGTTTAGACACTAAGCAGAAAGGGTTCTGCATTTATAAATTGCTTCTTTATACCCTAGGAGGTTTTTTTGTTTGTTTGTTTGTTTGTTTGTTTGTTTTGAATTCCAAATCTGTGTTGCATGGGCAATAGAAAAGTATCCTTACATGCATGGCATGAATGGGCATCCAACGCTGTAAGATGTGATGAGAATATCATGGAACAAAGTGGTTAGAGCAGCCTCGAGGGGCAAGGACAGCAGTGAGCCTGGTGTGTCTGGCAGGGAGGCTCTGAGTCTCTCACAAGCTCCTACTGGAAGAGTCAGCCCTAGTTCACAAGCTGGGAAAATTATCAAATGGTTTCCCAGGTAGCCGTTTCTTTAGACAAGTGACTACTATCCCAGGGCTGTGACTCTCTGGACCCAAGATGTCACAGAAGGCAACTGGAAATGAGGTCAGATACAGTTCACAGATGTGGGGAGAACATCTGGACTGAATTCCTCCCCCTAACAGGTATTTTACCCAGTTTTCCTTGCACTCTGGGTTTGTTTTAAGAGCTCTTTGGCGGTAGTGTATTTTTCTGCATCGAGTGAAAGCCTTTGACATTAGTTCACAGGACTTAAACATTCACAACAAAGGGTTTTCCTTTGAAATAGCCTCACTCCAGAAGCCTATACAATCATATCCAAAATCCAGCAGACAGAGAATTCATTTCTAAAACCTACTGCTAATTTTATTTCTAAAAGTTCTGCCTCCTAGGGGAGTGCCAAAATGGACACTCCAGTGCCTGCACACAGGGGCCAATGAAGAGTGTCCCCTAGAACAGCCTGGTGAGGATATTAACAGTGTGATCACTCTAAGTCCTCAAAATTAGGAGAAAAGGACTGAAGAGGGATTTGATACTCTAGAGGAGAAATGTTCTCCATAGCCTCATATATTTGAACACTTGATCCCCATTTAGTGGTGATGTTTGGGAGGCAATAAAACATTCAAGAGGTGGAGCCTTGGCTATAGGAACTATATCACCAGGAATGGGTTTTGAGGGTTTCTAGCCTGGCCTCATTCCCCCACCCCCACCCCTCCCTGCCTCCCTTCTTTCCTCCATCCCTTCTTCTTTCCCTTCTTATATCCCTCCCCCTCTCTCCCTCTCTCCCTTATCAACTACCTCCCTGCCTCCATGCCTTCCCTACCATCATGCATTCTAGCCCCCTGAAACCATGACCCCTAATAAACTGTTTCTTCTTAACTGCTTTGGGTCATGGTGGTTTTTTTAACAGTTTATAAAAGTTATTTATTTTTTTATTAATCACAGTTTATTCACTTTGTATCCCAACTGTAGCCCTCTCCCTCATTCCCTACCAATGCCACCCTCCCTCCCTCTTCTCCACCCATGCCCATCCCCCAGTTCACTGATAGGGGAAGTCCTCCTCCCTTTCCATCTCATCCTAGTCTATCAGTTTTTATCACAGCAACAGAAATTAACCAATACAAGGGGTCAGAGTTGTGCAGAGTGAAGACTCAGTCTCTATCGGTGGCTTGCAAATATGAAGATAACCATGAGCCATGGTCACAGCAGCCTCCACAGAAAATAGAAAACATGGCTGATGGCCCCTACAGTTTTCAGCATGGATCCAGATATGTGAGACTCGTGTCAGATTTGTATTCTGTAGCATTGCTGGATGTTCATTGTTTTGATGTGTGAATCTGTGGCACTCTGCTGCAAAGGCACTAAAACTAATGCAATGGTTTGTCACAGGATTTGTTGTTCCCTGTTACTTTGCAAAGGCATAGTCCCCAGTTTGATGGCCATCAAAGCTACAAGGTTGTTTCTTTTTTTTTTTTTTTTCTTTAATGTTTCTTCTTTTTTTGGTTTTGGTTTTTGTTTGTTCATAATTTGAGATGGGGGTCTTATACAACTCATTCTAGGCTTGTTCTGATTATTGTAGCCACAGATGACTTGACTTCTGACCCTCCTACAGCCACCCCAATCCACACTTCTTGAATTCTAGTTTCTAATCTTGAAATGACTGAATGCAGAAGCTCCCATAATTTATGTCAGCTAACTGGCTCTTTCAGGAAGTACCATGCTGCCTTACTGTGGAAGGTTTATTCTTTCAAACAAGGTGCAGCCACAGATGCTGGCTGGGTGGTTCCCAGCAAGCCTGGAATGTTATATCCATGCTGCTGCTGGTGGAGCCCAGTAGAATCCACAGTCCTGTGTGCCCTTCCCATGGCCCCATGGCTCACCCAAGGAGTTGTTCCTTTGTCTTCAGTTAAAATTTAATGTTCTATTTATCATGGTTTTTTTGTTGTTGTTGTTTGTTTGTTTGGTTGGTTGGTTGGTTGGTTGGTTGGTTTTTGTTGTTCTTGTTTGTTTGTTTTTCAATTGACTAAATCATCTTTTAATTTTCTGTTTCTTTTCTGACATTTCCTGTTTTTTCATTTGTTTTGATGGAATCCATACTAATTTATGAATCAGGTTTAAGATGACTGTTTTAAATTGTCAGATAGAGCCAGCACCTGTTGTTTGTTTGTTTTGTTTTTGTTTTCAGCACAATTTCATAGGAGCAGGAGAAAAGTTATGTCACCTGTTTGAACAGTTTCTTTTACTTCAAATGTTATCTCAAATGCTTCACTACACACATGGGCCTTATCATTACATTCCCCTGATAAAAAGAGAGCCCCAGAGTGCTTTGCTTCCAACTCACTCAGAGCATGATGGAGACAGACTTTGAAATACAGTCTTCTCAAACCAAACCCAAGTACAGGTTCATCATGCCTTAAGTTTGGTTAAATCACTTTAATTCTCCCAAACCTTAATCATAAGGTAAGGAATTCAACAAATTGGGAAAGATCAGTAACTCCTCTTTGTCTCACAGGTAAAGTGTATAAGCCACATCCTTGCTACCATAAAGCTCTGATGATAAGACTTGGGTTCTAGATTCATTTCTGTTGCTATGACAAAGCAATTTGAGAGGGGGATTACAAGCCCAGGTTGGAGCCCATCATTTGGGGAAAGTAAAAGCAAGGAAAAAAAGTAAAAGCAGTTAGTAACATCACACCCCCAGTAAGGACAGAGACAGAATAAGCGCACAGATCCTCGTCTGGCCCCTGGTAGGGAATGGTGCCCACCACGACAGGCTGCACCCTCCCAATCAACAACCAAGGCAATCCCTCATGGTCATGCCTGCAGACTTGCTGGGTTTAGATAATTCCTAGTTAAGACTGCCTTCCCAGGTAACTCTCCTTGTGTCAAGCTGACAGCTAAAGCTAACCAGCCCAACTAAACCCGTGTTTATGAAAAATCAGTACAGGACCTTTATAAAAATCAGCCTCTATTAGGCCTAGTTAACTGAAGACACATGAGGAAAGGAAGGAAGGGCAGAGGGAAGGCGTTCTGGAATTTCAAGCTCTATAAGGATCAGCTGGGAGGCTGTCATTAGTCAGAGTCCCTGGTCCCAGGTAGTTTGCTGAGGTTGACCTATAGTGTTACATACTATGGGAGATTCCATCTCATGGTAGACCCAGGGGTCAGGGTAAGAGGCATGCAGACACGCACCTAGAATCTCTGGCACAGGCCTCTGGATCTATGAGGCATTCTATCAGCGTTTAAGATTGGAATTAAAATAGCATGCAGGATGGAGCGGTATATACACTAATACTCCCTGCACTCGGAGGACTCAGGAAGCTGAGGCAGGACAATCACCTTGAGCTGGAGGCCAGCCTACTTTATACCAAAAGCAAGGGAGGGGGAAAAAATTAAGATTAAGCTTCGTGGCAAGGTTTAAGTCTAAGTAAGTACTTTGAATTTCTTGTATACTGGCTGTGCATATTTTTCTCTGGTCAATGTGGCAGAATCAGTGTACATAAAAAGATATACGGAGGAACACTAGCCTTTTGCTCTTGGGTTCAAATCCATTTTCTGTCAGTTGCAAGATAAAGTTGCATCAGGTTTCAATTTACTGTATTTCAGACTCCAATTGCAACATTATGGGACAGAACAAGGCTATCAGGAAAAGTCGTCTACCTTGTAATAAAAGGAGGGAAAAGTACAATCCACCAAGCCAGCCTTTCCAACAACCCAGAGCAAGCAGCGAAGAGGCCCTACTGCAGATGAGAATCCACTGCAAATTAGCCTTGACTACCATGCTATTTTCTCTCTAAGTATTATCTCATATATAGCCAACACTGTCTCAAATCTTTGTCTTGTCTGTTTTTTTTTCCCTTTCTAGCCAGATAAAACAAGTTTAGAAGTGACCCAGCTCTGATCCCAATTTACTTGAAGCATTTTCTGAGACATTTGCCTGAAATGACCTAACAGGTGACTCCAATTGTGCCATACTTCTGCTCAAATAATAGATAGTAGATAGATAGATAGATAGATAGATAGATAGATAGATAGATAGATAGATAGATAGATAGATAGTCTTTCCATACAGAAAGGTACCCATTAAGCCCAACTGTGTCTGTGTGTCTGTATCTGTGGGGAGTTCCTGCCTCTGTTTTCTCTGTTTCCTCACAGGTCTCCCATCAAAGTTCAGGGTCGAAACACTGCTTGTCTGAATTGTACCAAACACTTGGATAGGGAGATTACACACACTACAGTACAAGCATGCGTGTGTCCTCGGTTGTGTAGGAAGGCTCTGTGTACACCCTGCTAAGTTTGTTTGTTCTGTGTTAAGCTTCATTGTAAATGTCTTCCGGAGAACTGGCTCAGGAGGAATGCAAGACCGGGGCACTGGCTAATGTTAGGAAGATAAGAAGGAGCAGCACAGCAGCACTGTAAATCTCAGACAACAGTGGCCCTGGCCAGAGGAGGACAGCCACAGCTGCCTGCCTTTGTTCCCTTCCTATGTCATTGTCTGGTTCAAGCCACCCCTAACCAAGAAGCTATTTGCAACTGATACCTACTGGCAAAGGAAAACTTAATTTCCTCCAATAAAGTCTGACTAGGTATATTAAGCACACCTCACATGCCAAGGAGTAGAGGGCTAACACAGAAACAAACTCAAAAGCATCTTTATAAGTGTTTTTATTCCATTTTGCTTTTGGGGGGCAGTCTTTGTTTTGTTGGTGCTTTTCTTGTGTATTTTGATTTTCATTTTTGTGTTTTAGTGACTGTATGTTGTGTGTGTGCACACACAGGCTCACATGTTCTTGGGTTTTGTTGTTGTTTGTTTTTAAAGAGACGGAGAGTAAAAAACATAAAGTTGAGGGGGTAAGGAGATGGGAAGGATCTGGTAGGAATTGGGGGGAAACAGATCAAAATATACTATATGAAATTTTTTCTATAAAAAGTTTAATAAAAGAAAAGTATCATGTGGTAGATGAATGTTTAGTATGATAATTTCCAGTCCTCCCACTTGCTCTTTCTCCAAATAAATCAAAACTTGAAGATTCAACTCCTGGTGTTGCCAGTGGTGGCAGGAAGCAGGGTGACTTACAGTGTCAGAATAATAATTCTCAGATGATTCCAGAAGTTTGGAATGGGGATTCTTCTGAAAAGGACACTGGAGGTTCATATTCTTCATGAATATAAACACAAAATTGTCCTCAACCAGAACACACTCATATAAAATCAAGCAGCAGATAAAAATATTATGTCATAGTTGGTGATACAGGCCTGCGATTCCAGCTACTCAGGAAGGTGAGGAAGCAGGATTGCAGATTAAGGTCTTCCTGAGCTACAGAGCGAGTTCAAGGCCAGCCTGAGAAACTCAGTGTAAGAACTTGAACCAAAGTAAGGCCTTAAAAAGGCAGGATATGCAGCCCAGTGGTGGAATCAATACCTAGCCTGCTCCCCTTACTAAGAAATCCTCATGGAGACTGAGCTGCCTATCAGCTACATCTGAGCAGGGGCTCTAGGTCCTCTCCATGCATGGTCCTTGGCTGGTGCAACTGTCTCTGCAGGCATCCCTGGGTCCAGATTTGTTGCCTTTGTAGGTCTCCTTATAGAATTCCTGTCCCCTCCCGGTCCCTCTATCCCCCTACTCTTCCATAAGACTCCCTGCACTCTGCCCAAAGTTTGGCTATGAGTCTCAGCATCTGCTTTTGATTCCCTGCTGGATAAAGAAACTGTGGTACAGTTATACAATGGAATACTACTCAGTTATTATAAACAAGGAAATGAAATTTGCAGGCAAATGGATGGAAGTAGAAAAGATCATCCTGAGTAAAGTAACCCTTACTCAGAAAGACTTGCATGGTATAGTCTCACTTATATGCAGACATTAGCTGTATAATTCAGGATAACCATACTAAAATCCATAGACCTAAAGAAGCTAAGTAACAAGGAGGACCCTAGGGAGGGTGCTTAATTCTCATTCAGAAGGACAAATAGATAGACACCGGAAGCTGTTAGAGAGGGAACAAGACGGGATCTTACCATAGATGTTCTCTGGGAAGAAAAAAACAAAAAAAGGCCTACTTTCAATACATAGTATTACAAAAAGGACAGAAATAACAGAGGTCTTTGTCCAGAGAAAAACGGCTACAGCTGGTGTCAGATATGATCTGGTGGTGTCAACTGAAGATGGAATTGTAACTAAGTAACTAGGAGAGACTTCAGTCTAGGCTCCATGGCAACGTCTCATGCCTAGCAACCAGAGTCTCTGCTTCAGCAACTAAAGCATCAAACAGGCTTGGGGTTTTTTGGTCCTGGCCGGTTTAGTGGAGGAAGGTCATACTGCTTTTACCCAGGAAAATGAATCCCTTGGGAGGAGAAGTGCTAACACACAATTGGCCTGCATCACTCCAAAATTGGAAGGGCACATGACTGCTCACTGGGGCTATCAGCGCACAGCTCTTTCTAAGATAGTGCTGTCCCTTTTACACAGGTCTATTAAGGCCTAGCTATTACGGGTCCACATGGAAGTTCAGTGCAGTAAAACACACACTCCAGTTTTCATTCTCTAAGATGGATTTAAATGTCTGTTTGGGTTTCAAAATGTCTCAACTTTAAAATAGTAAAAAAAAAAAACTTAGATTAGATGCAGATATTCTACTTAATGTGAAACTACAAAATTTCTGCACTTCCGAAGTCATCTTACAACTGGCTCAATTTCTTATTTCCCTTACAAAATTCAACATTTTTATTCTCTTTGCAACGATGGCATCTTCTTTCCTTTATTATTTTCTTTCTTTTTGAGATGTAGTTTTACCTGTGGCCCAGACTGGTCTGGCTCTGCTCTCAGGATGATCTTGCCTCAGCTTCTCTCCAAAAGGAAACAAAAGCAAAAACAACAAGCTGACTAAAGACAGGCAAGGGGCTTGAATGGTCACCTTCTCAAAGAAGATCCCAACAGCCAGCAAGTCTCTGAGAAGACCCCGACACCACCATTCTAAACTTTGTGCTCCGAACCTTGCTGGTTCGACACTTGGGCTGTCAAAGATGGTGTGCTACATGGGCTGTCGCAGATGATGTGTTACACGGGCTGTGATAGACAGTGCGCTACACGGGCTGTCATAGATGGTGCATTACATGGGCTGTCATGATGAGCTGCAAGGATGTGTTATTAATCCCTTCTTCTAAAAACTTTGCTGTAGAGCCCCTTAGTACAATGTCTTTGAGATCTTGATCACTTGTCTGTGTGTGTGATGTGTGTGTCTGTGTGTCTAGGTGTGTGTCTGTGTGATGGGTGTGTACATGTGTGTATGTGTCTGTGATGTGTGTTTAGGTGTGTGCATGTGTCTGTGATGTGTGTATGAGACTTCGGATATACCACAGCATATGTATGTAGGTCGGAGAACAACCTTTGGTGTCTGTTCTTTTGTGTTAACCATGGAGTACTCAGGCTAGCTGGCATTTGACCTTCCAGAGAGTCTCCTGTCTCTGCCTGCCATGTCCACACAGGGACAGTGGGATCACATGTACTAACAACTCCTGCTTCCACGAGGCCCCAGATATCCCAACTCAACTTCCCAGGCTGCACGGTTAGTTGCTTTAATCACTGAGCTCCCCAGACCACGGATAAATGTTTAAGGGTTAAAGAACTTGAAAACCAGAAGTTTGAGAGCCAAGGCCATGACACACCATCTACTCTAGAAGTCACAGAGATAGGTCACGGGAAGAGTAAAGCACCTCAGTCTCTCTGGAAGTGGGTCCTTATGTTACATGCGAGTCAGTTTTCAGCAAGGTTTGGAATACAACACTTAGAATACAAAATGGTCATGTGAGGATCTTAGACACCTGCTGGCTTTTGTGTATCCATTTTTGAAAGGAAAAAAAAAGCTATTCAAGACCCTTGAATGATTTTTAATCAGGTTACTGAGTTTTTATTCTGGTTTTTGTTTGTTTGTTAGGTTTTATTTTGTTGTTTGTTTGTTTGTTTGTTTTGGGGTTTTTGTTTTTGTTTCTGTTTCTGTTTTCTTTTTCCTATTTTTGCCAGTGTAATACTCAGGATTCTACTGGAGAGGCTCAGCACATGAGGCTGGAAAACCAAAACCTGGAGAGTTCCTAGAGAGCCCCTGATGGAAGTCTGGAAGCAATCAGCAGCAGCAGCAGGATAAACCAGTTCAGCAGCAAAGGGGAAGGCTGGATGGGATACAGTAATCTTTCTCTGCCAGGTTCCTTTAGAACAGGGCTGCTGCCACACATTCTGGCAACCACACTCATTAAGGCAACCAGAACAGCTTTTCAGCTCAAGCTCTCTACTCATTGGTTGATTCTACTTTGTGGCAAGTGTGCATTAAAAATGACCATCCCAGATGGTGAACTTACATATATATTTTGGAGGCAGGACTCCTATCAGATTCAAACTTTGCAGATATTTTCTTCTAAATTGTAGGCCCCCAGTAAGAAGGATCTACTTGCAGCCTGTAGCTTTGGCTGACTCTCTGCCTCACTGCACAGCATCGATTTTTGTCTGCTATGGTCCTGCCTGTCTTTTTGGCTTGCTGTAGCCCTTGCCTGTTCTCTGGGGCTTTTGCAGCCTGTGATTTGGGTCCTGTAAATCATTGCCAGTGTAAATGGATGCCTCACTGTGTTCTCCTAAGAGTTTTGCAGTTGAAGGTCTTAAGCCCAACTTCCACTGAATTTTTTTAGTAGCATAAAGTAAAGGTTAGCTTTCATTCTTCTGCATGCTGATATCCAATCTTCCACACAAGTCAACTAGGAGACCATTCTCTTCACATCAGGAATTACTGTTGATGAGTATGTGTGGGGTTAGCCTTCCTCTCTAATTGATTCTTTGTGTTCTTTGAAAAGATATTATTTTCAGAATATCTTTTGTTTATTCTTTGACATTTTCACACATATATACAATGTATCTTGAGTGTAATCACCTCCAACTCTCCCTCCCACCCCCTGGTATCCCAGCGTGTCCCAGCCCCACCCTCATCTTCTTTCCATTTTTCTTTTGTCACCCACTAATTCCAGCTAGTTCTGCCTATGAGAATACTGACTGATCTCACTGTCTTGACCTTGTGCAGGTGACTATATCTATTGTGAGTTCTTAAGTATAATGGCTCTGTCCTGTCCAAAAGACAGCATTTAAAAGATACTGTGCTAACTCATCAACTATCCTGAAATCAAAGATCTTTGCCTACCGAATATGCATGTTGCTTATGATTTTACTAATACAATGTCTCAAAAAATTAAATTTACTTAAATTTTCAATTGTTTATCATCATGGTTGACAGCATAATCTGTGCAGGCAGCACATTGTTGATAGATTAGGGCTTAGGAAGGGCTCGTTTCAACATCATCCCTGTGCCAACCCGGGGTGACTAGACCCTGCTTTGTTCTATGCCTGCCAAGCCTTTGGTAACAGACTTATATTTTGATATTGATTACAAATTAGTGAGTATTGTTCAATTCATTTTCTTTACCCTACAACCTTTGGAATTTTGTCTTGAACAGAATAAGGTCTAAATATAAGGCTATTTTTGATTGATCAAAAGCCATTTGCTATCCGAGGTGGAATTCAGTCGGATGGCTTTATTGACTAATCGATTCCTGGGTCTCTGGGACAGGTTTCCAGGTTTAAGAATGTCTTGTACTCTGTAGTGTCCTGAGTCAAAGGATCTGTCTTTATTGTCCAGAGACCAAAGAGACATGTATTATAGTGCTGTCTGTGTGGAAAAGAGTAAGGTTCACTCATGCAGCTGATGGATGCCCTCAGCCACCACAGAAGGCTAACTATCACTTGTGGGCTCACAGTCTGAGAGGACTGATTCTGATGTGACTCTCTCACTTTTATCCTATCCTCCATAATAATTTGCAGCTGTGGTTTAAGACAATTCATACTAACTTCTCAGAAAGTACAAAGTGAGCACCAGTTTCAAGAGCTGCTATAGTTCACACTGGTTAGCAAAGTCGAGAATACTTTCAGAGGAAAATACTTCAAACAAAGCATATTGAGTGCTCCACAGAAATCTCCTCCCCACAGGAGGAAGTCACCCCTCATGGTGCTCCACTCAACCACCCCCTGTAGGAGGAAGAGTCACGCATAGAGCACTGCACTCAACCTACTAGCACGGCCAGATTCTCTGTCACACATGCCCCTGGCCTTCTCCCACAATGGGGGACAGAAGTCACACAGTGGTCACTAAGGGTGGTTTCTTTGACATTAGAACTCTGAACCAGAAGTTGAATTCTCCTTTCTTAGCACCTTGGTAAGAACGCCCACCACCAAAGTCTCACAGCATTGCTCCTTTAGCAGGCACAATGACGTCATCACAAACCTTCTTGCCTCAAGTGAATAGATGGCACAAGTAGAAGGCCCCGGAGCTGTGGATATTTATTTCCATGGAAACTCAGAACACCACAAATGGACTTCTCTGTGGTGTTAGAGCTATTTTCATGGACGGGCATTGTGGCTAATGGGATAAATGAATTACTTCAGAGGTCTAAAGACAAGAAATATGAGAAAGATGGAGCTTTATCCTGGGAGTCCCAGCATCTGTGGAAATCTGGAACTTGAATTCTGGGATACTTTGGAGTCTTTTTAAAGCAAGAACAGTGAGCAAAGGCATGAGGCTTAAATCCACATGGTCTTTATCTTCTGATTGTAAAGAATGTGGGGTACATAAAGAAGTGCATCTCTGGGGTACCAAGCTCTATCTTGGCTGAACAAGAACCACAGTCATGACAACCCCCTTGACCTCTGAGGTCTTGAGTGTCTGTTTTCTCACTGGCTATAGCCTGAAACAAGGTCAGTTTTGATGGATGTGAAATCCGATGATTCATGTGAGTTTCAGCTGCAAGTCAATATCGGTGTTTGTCATGTCCAGAAAGGGCTGTTTCTGTTATGTGAGAGGTGAGCATCTGTGACCATTACCTGGGCCAGGGAACATCTCCACCTGTCCTCACAAGGTGAGAATTTACAAATTCTTTTGCAGGAAAATAAAAACACAAATTGTATCCATGTTGAGAAAGTATTTTTGCTTGATGTTTTCCAAACTGAAGGTGGTAGAAGAAAGTACCACAGAAGGTGTCCAGGCTCCCACTACAGGGACCACACTATGAGCTTCAAGCGTAGTCTCTCTACTCTAGAAGCTCTGGAGGAGTCAGCAGGATAGGGTGACTCAAAGGCAGCTCCATCACTGAAGATCCTGCCAGAACAGGTGCCCTGCATACCTGGAGCTCCCTGTCAACCCTGTAGGCAGCACCACCAAAGCCTCTTTCTTACCCACCAACTACTAATCCTAACTTTGGAGCCAAGTCTTACAGATCTTGTAACTTTCTGAGTTTCCTGGGTCTTGTACGTTTTTGGAATTTCCTGTATCTTACAGGGGCTCTTTCTTCCTTCCTTCCTACAGGAGGTTGTAATTTCCATTTGGAAGGAATAGCTACACAACAGTATAGATTATTTTAAAAATAGAACATCTGCTTTGATACCCTGCAGGGTAGAGTCTTTCAGGCCAAACTTTGGGCAGAGTGCAGGGAATCTTATGAAAGAAGGGGGAGATAGAAAGACCTGGAGGGGACAGGAGCTCCACAAGGAGAGCAACAGAACTAAAAAATCTGAACACAGTGGTGTTTTCTGAGACTGATATTCCAACAAAGGACCATTCATGGAGATAACCTAGATCCCCTGCACAGATGTAGCCCTTGGAAATTCAGTGTCCAACTGGGTTTCCTAGTAAGGGGAACAAGAGCTGTCTCTGACATGAACTCAGTGACTGGCTCTTTGATCACCTACCCCTGATGGAGGAAACAGCCTTATCAGGCCACAGAGAAAGGCAATGCAGCCAGTCCTGATGAGACTTATAGGCTAGGATCAGATAGAAGGGGGGGAGGACTTCCCCTATCAGTGGACTTGGAGAGGGGCATTGGTGAAGAGGGAGGGATAGTAGGATTGGGAGGGTATAAGGGAGAGGGGTACAGTTAAGATACAAAGTGAATAAACTGTAATTAATCTAAAAAAATAAAAGTTTTTAAAAACAACACAAAACAAACATAAATAAATAAAACAAGCCCTAAACTAAGTGCTTTTCGTATTCCTGAGTGTACCTGTGTGTGGTGTGTCTACAAGTGTGCAGCTATTAATGGATATAGTCATATATTAGGGTATTGGTATGTAGCTTTGTGTGAGGAACTGGTTTATATGTGTGAGGTATCATAAAAATCACAAATGGCTTGTTTTTGTGTTTTGTCACAATGTCTTCTTAGAGAGTAACTGTTACCCACACAGGAACGGTAACACCAGGCAGTCCAAAGCATTGATTCTCTTGCTTAGCAATGCTGGAGAAACACTGAATGAATAAAGTCTGGTCCTAATGAAAAAGACCCCCTTTCTACAGTCCCCGTCTGAAACACCATGACTATGTCCACAGCCAGTAGTGCACTCCAGGGCCAGGGCATTGTTCTGACCAGGAAAGGGGCTTCTGCACGCGGCCAGAAAACAACTTTCATAGGAACCCTTGTAATCACATGCAGTGCTGACAGTTCAGTGTGACTGGGCGTGGAAATCCTTTCCTGTGCCAGCTGCCCCACCCACACACATTCCAGAGAGTTCTCTAGAATGTTCCATAATAAAAGGTCAGGCTCAAGCAGGGAAGACAAGAGTGGTCTTTCCACAAGAGGACAGTGCTAGGTCCCCTTTGCCACTAAGTTATCCCTAAGTAGTTGCATCACAAAGAATAAAGATTTCCAGTCCCCAAAAAACAGACTTGAAGATGCTTTGACCTTATTTTCTCTCAGTCTTTTTCCAAAACATAATTTCCCAAGGCTACATCAGGACTCAGCTGCACCGAAATCCTGATCTTGCATGCTTTCATCTTGATCTATCATCCCCTAAGAAGTCTAAGAAGTGAAAGATGACTGTAAGGGAGCTGCCAGAATTCCAGTAAATAAATACAGCCAGGAAATAAATGGCTCTGAGTGATATGAATGTCTTTTAAAATCATGCAAATCATGCCCCACTGTCTGATCCTGGGTTACCTTCTTCTGGGAGAAGCTGGCTGTGTAGTCAGGCAGAGCCCTGTTTTGCTCTCCCCCAATTTAGAAATAGAGGGTTCTAAAAGCAGCGAACATTCAGATCCCCCACAAAGAAAGAGGCGCTCTAGGCCGTACAGTAGTAAAGGAACATTCCACAGGCAGTGGACCTGGGTTGAAAATCCCACGAGATGCTACAACAACTCTTTTTTTTTTTTATGTGTTTACTAACATGGTGACCTTTTCTTTTTTTCACAATTTATTCATTTTATATCCCAAATGAAGTCCCCTCCCTCAACTCCCACCAGTCCCACCCTCCCTCTCTCTTCTCCTCTTCCCCTTCTCCTAGTCCACTGAAAGGGGGAATTCTCCACTATTGCCATCTGCCCATAGCTTGTTAAGTCTCACCAGTACTGCCTGCATCCTTTTCCTCTGTGGCCTGGCAAGGCCTAATCACCAGGGGCGAGTGAGTCCTCCTTATAGGCTATTATGTTCTAGAGGGCAGGATCACTTCATCTGCCTGTCAGCATAGTGGGGCAGCAAGTGGCTGACAGTGCGAGGCACTTTGGATGCCCCTTCCCCAGGCAACTGGGGGGTCACTTCAACTCACCGACTGGTCCTCTTTGGGATTATTAACCTCGATTGTCAACCTGGCTGGATCTAGCATCATCAGTTAAGGGTGCGCTCTTTTACCAGGAATTTTCTTGATGGGATTCTGCAAAGTGGGCAGACCTACACTAAATGTTGATGGTACCTTCTGGCAGCAGCGCAGATAAAGGGATGCAAGAGGAAAAGTTTTTGCTTGGTGTCTGTTTGTCTTCAGTTTCACTGGTAAGTTCATCATCTTTGTTGTTGCCTGGGCTGTTCCTGCTGTTCTTGCTCTATTCCTTCACTGATATTAAGACCCAGCTTCAAGCTTCCAATGTGAACCAAAAGCCAGCAGCTCTCCAGTCCTCCTCCAGACCTCCAGTGCTATGTAGGGACTGCTGAGCTATGCATCCCTGTGGCCTGGGACACTACAGGGCCTTTATCCCCTCTGGTGTGAGATACTGAATTTATGAGCCAATCTAGTAAATTCCGGTTCTGTGCACTCATCCTGTTGGTCTATTTTTCTAATGAGCTCTAATACAGCCTTCAGCCCCCCTGAATCCAACCCCAGAGTCCATCCCACAAGGGCAACTCAAGGACCAAGACTTGGAAGAAATGATGAGGCTATTGTTAAAGAAAATGCCCTTAAAGCCAAGGCCAGCCCGACATCCACACCACCCAGAGGTCCAGGAAAAAGCCTCCAGCCTATCTCCCATCCCACAGTCCCGAAAAACAACTTAACTAGAAAAACAGTCACTTCCCCCTTCTGTCATTAATGACGCTCTGCCTCTGACTTTCCTGCTGTTACTTCAAGGGCCCTGCTCAGACTCTGCGCTGTGCACTCTCGTACACCCTCAGTCATGGCACCCACTCACAATAAGGAAGTCTACTTTGTCATCAGGTCCTTCTGTGTTGCCTTGGTTCCAGCCCCTGTCTAAACTCAGTTCTCACCATTGCTGTTCCTCCACCCATGGAAGCTGCATAGATTAGAAATGGCACAGGTGCCACAGTGGGGTTTGTGCCCTTGGTGTGGTGGACCCAGTTAGTGCATCTTACCTGACTCTCTGCATGGGTTTTTCCTTGTTGCTAGGTATGTATGTTTGTTTTGTTTTGTTTTGTTTTAATCAATAGAATTAAACAACAACAACATCCCAGGGGCCACTGGAGAGCGTACATTTTCTTGCGTAGTGTGAGGTTAATGCTCTGGTAAGGATTTACAGCGGACACCTGGTGAAATAAGCTTACCTGCCCACATGGGTGTGCAAACAAAGAACAGAGAGATGGAATAATGGTGTAACCTAAAATACCCTAACATGGGATGTGATCGTTGCATTAGTTACTGTACAAATTCCTAGGACAAAATAAATAATAACCCTGGAGGAAGGGCTTATGTTGGCTCACAGTTTGAGGATGCAGTCTCTCTCCATGGAGATGGCAAGGAAGCAAGAGACAGCTGGTCAAAACACATCCACAGGAAACACACAGAGAGAGGGGGGGAACACTGGTACTCAGCTCACTTCCTTTGGCTTCAGCCTAACCCCAGACCATTTCATTTAAATCTGCCACCCAGATTTAGAACGGGTCTTTCCACCTCTATGGATTCAATTTAGGAGCTCATAAGTGGTAATTCTCAGTCTACTGGGTTGGCAAACAAGATTAATCTTTCCCATTTCAATAGGTACTGGGGTGTAGCATGCGATATGTTGATATATGCTGCCCTGGTGAGTCAGACATTAACCTACATCCCTTGAGAACCTGCAGGAGTGAGTGCTTATCCCAACAGTGCACTTGTAAAACAAGGGAGCTCTCTGTTTGTGGTGGATACTATGAGTGAAAAGAGAGAAGGCTCAACACAGGCTCAATGCATTTCTAGAAGCATTGTCACTCTAACTTATTCATCTGGCTTGACGGATACCCTTCTTGCTGCTAAGGCATGGCCTCTGAACTTGCCTGTGGCCTCCAGCCAGAAAGAGCTAAGTTGAAACTCAGAGCCCAGCCCCATCCTGGAGAACAGAATGTAAATGGAATCTTCATATGGTGCTTTCAGGAATCTGAGCAGCTTAGCTTGATTGCAGTTTTAATATGGCTCCAAATTTTCTTTGGTTTTTTTTATTTGATCTCATATTCATAAAAATCAATGAAGGAAAATGGATTTGCTTTGAACATAAAAGTTAAGGAATATTTGAATATAGATGATACCTGCCAGATAAATATAAAGCTACTATCAATCAAATACATTCAAAACAACAACAGCAAAATGTATTATTTGTTATGCTAACACAGCTATATTATTGCCTTGATCAGTTTGCATTCCCACTGTGCAAAAGCAAAATTAATAGTGTCTTTTCAAAACATGCTAGCTGCTTGGGTGAAGGCGCTCTTTCAGCATACACTCCTTCACTTCCTGCAAGGGTCCTACTGGTCATGACTTAGTCTGGATGTCTGTGGCTGCTGGCTTGGACCCTCCTTTCTGCTAGGACACTTGCTGTCTGCAAGGACTCAGCTCAGCCTAGGAGGATCTGTGTGACGGGGAAACTTGGTGCAGGAAAGAGATACACAGGGCTCTGGGGTACTCAGAGATTCACTCTCAGAACCAAGCAGATGAAACAGAAAGGAGATTCAGCTGCATAAAAAGCACCTTAGAGAAGGCTTTCGAGAGGGCACACATGCACTCCTGTGGGAATGTGTATGAGGTTAGACTTGACCCTTGGGTGCTGTTCTTCAGGAAATGTCCACCTTGGTTTTTGAATGTGTGTGTGTGTGTGTGTGTGTGTGTGTGTGTGTGTGTGTGTGTTATACCATGTGTGTTCACATGTGTGTGCAGGCTGGCATGCATTTGCATGTACTACAAGGCCAGAGGAGGACATTGAGGTCCTGCTTTGTTATTCTCTACCTTGTCTTCTTCAGACAGGGTCTTTTATGGAACCTTGAGTTTGCCATTTTGTTTTTGTTTTTGCTTTCAGGTAGCCTGTTTGTCCAGGAGCACCAGCACTCTGCTTATCTTCAGTTTCTGCCCAACACCTAGATGCCCATTGCAGGCACTCTTGGCCACACCTGGCCTTTTCTAAGGGTGCTATGGATCAAACTCATGCTTGTGCTTCAAGTGCTCTTATCCACTAAGCCCTCTCCCAGCTTTAGCGGGTTCTTTTGAGGCCGAGTCTCTCACTGAGATCTTGGAATACCCAAATCAAACAAGCTGGCTGGCTAATTTCTCCCAGGGATCCACCTGTCTCCTTCATCTATAAAATAGGCAGGTAACAGCACCAGCCCCAAGACTGTTGTCAAGAAATTAATTCAGCCTAATCTAGATGGGAACAAAGAAGGGGGCATCTGTGAAATGGTTATTCAACAGCTGTTTGTGTGTCACTTCCAGAAAAATGAAAGGATTGCTTAAGATAACAAGTATAATGCTGATGATATGGAGAAAAGAGGTTAAAAACTAATCTTTCTCTAAAAGCAACTTAAATAACTCAGGTGTAGACAAGGTGATGTGTGTTAGCTACTAAAGAACCAGAGCTGGCCCTCGGTGAGATAAATAGTTAAGCCATGGCAAATTTTACTCAGAATTTATCAAAGAGCCTGTATTCCAAAGTCACCATTACACATGATGACCCAGAGCTAATCATCTTCAAGAAAATCTTTCCACAGTTCATTTTATATACAAAAACAATTACAAATGTAAAATCAAACAAGAATAAACCAAAGTGGGTATGTTTTTGTAGTTGCAGGAAAAGTTTAATACCCAGCTAAACTGGCA
>NW_026596962.1:507906-525687 GCF_907164565.1 Psammomys obesus
AATTTTTCCCTAGTAGGACTGCCTTAACAGGCCACAGGGGAAAAGGACACACTCTGTATTGATGAAACTTGCTGAGCTGGGCTGGATGGGAAAGGAAGCTCCACTTTTGAAGAAAAAGGGGAGGGGGAAGGAGGGTAGGACTTGGAGGAGAGGAAGGATGGGGAGACAACAAGGATATAAAGCGAACAAAAAGAAAGAAAGAAAGAAAGAAAGAAAGAAAGAAAGAAAGAAAGAAAGAAAGAAAGAAAGAAAGAAAGGAATAGATAAATTCAGCTTTCAAGGTGAAGAAGGAGAAGGAAGAGGAGGAGGGAAACTGTAATTCTTAAAAGGTTAAGGCCATCAAAAAGGATCCAAATAATTTGCACTAAAACAAAGCAAAGGATGCTACGAAGTCAACCCAGAAATAGCCTGGGATTTCATCCTAGGCTCAAAAGAATAAAAGTTCTAATGGATTTGAAAGAGTTAGATTTGATAAGAGATCTTCAGGGTCCCTTCCCCACACAGTGCCACCTAGAGAGGTATTTCCCCACATACAGACATCCAAACATAGACAGGTCTATGTTCATGGATCATAGATAGCTTGGGAGTGGGTGGCTACTACCTGAGCTGGGGGCAGATGATGGTACTGTTTGCACAGTGCTGGTTTTTCAGATAGGCAGGGAAAACAATAAATGATACATCATCAACACCATCATCATAATCATAATAGTCACATAGCGCTGTGATTTTTGACTGTGTTTGAACCCATTCCCCCTTTCTACAGTCCTCTTCCTCTGCTTTGGAATGAGTACATTCACATATCATTGTATGTGGAAAGTATGTTATTTTCTTTTTGATTTTGCAAGGGCTCCAGGCTAACAGTTTGCCTTGAATGGATTTTTTGAGTGGTGTTGGAACAGGGCCATTGTGGGTAGACTGCATGCATCCTGCATTTGAGACCTGTGAGAGGCTTAAGGACAAGAGGAGGAACACCAGTCTGCAAATAAGGTGTTCCTGCAATGGCTCCACCCCCTGGCGAAGCCTTTCTCAGAGCCACGGCTTCTTGGAAGTCATAGGCTCAGGAGGCTTCTGGTTTTGGTGATGGATTACCCAACAAATGGATTCAAAATCTTAACAAAATCCCAGGAGGTGGAGGAACTGTGGTGAGTGGCCGGGAGTGGACAGCTGGGTGCTCATTTCATGGAGCACATTTCCTGGTCTCCCCTTGCTCTGATTGCTGACTGTGACAAGGTGAGCAGCTTTCACCTGTCCATCACTCCCTCGTTTCTCCTGAGCTGCAGTTATGCAGACAGTGGCCAGCCAGCCAGCCAGAGACTATGACTTTTGAAGTTGTGAGGAAAGGAAGGCTTTCTTCCTTCAAATTGCTTGTCTTGGGTGCTTGTCACAGCAGCAAATCTAACTAAGGCTGTGCTTTTGGGTCACTGAACTAGGCTCCTTGGGTCTGCACTGGTAAGGACCCAACTTAGAAATACGAGTAGGTACATGCCCAGTATCTGAATAGGCCCTAAATAGATCCAAAATAGATCCCACTGATGTTCAACTGATGACTTCCACCCTGGAACTTTATGGGGAACTCTCCTTTTAGTTTCTCATTAACCATAACCCTTCCTTAGGAACACTGCAAAACAGCACAGCATCTGTTCTTCAACATCTATTTCAGCTCTCCAACCCCAGTGATGTCCTCTCAACGGTTCCAGAAAGCTGTGCTCCGGCTCTGAGGCCCCACATTGCTCCTGACTCCATTTACACTCATGTCTGTGGATTTTTGTTTTCTTGAGCTGTGGGTGTAGCCCAGTGGCCGAGCACGTGCCTAACATCTCTGAGGTCCTGCGCTTAATCCCCAGCACTGGGAGAAAATCGTACATTTGTTCCCACTCCTTGCCTCTCCTAAAAACAGTAGTTTTGTCATTAAATCATGACTAAATGCTAATCCCACACACACACTATCCATCACCAGTGGAAACCTTTGCCTTCCACACCTGTGCGTTTCTATAGCCCTTGGCTTTTCTGGGCATCTGCAAAGTGCACAATTGCATACTTCCACTTTAGCCTAAATATTCTTTTTCTTTCTTTCTTTCTTTTATTCTTGTTTGTTGTTATTTCGCTGTTTTGTGTTTGATGTTTTTGTGCGTTTTGTTTTGCTTCTTTTTTTCTTTTGGTCTGCTAGCTTTGATCCTATGGTTTTGATTTTGGATGTTTTTTGCAGTGTTGGAGATCAGCCCCAGGACACTGCAGAAACTTCTGCTGTGCAGAAACTCTGCTACAGAGGTAAATCTCCAGCCTCCGAGATATTCCTAAATGTTTGTTAATTCAAAATATTAATTAAATATTTTGTACATAATTTTTGGAGGTTCGTGGACAGAAATTCAGTCTACAAATGGGAAACATTTTTTTTCTTTTTGCAATAGTTCAAACATAAATTCTGCTTCCAAGCCAGTCTTTTCCTATAGGATAATGAGTCAGAAAACTGTTTTGTACTGTTGATTCCAGGAGATCTGTTCACAGCAAAAGGAAAACAAAAACACCTTGCAAATTTGATTGAAGTATCAAATAAATCTCTGTATTCCAATTTCAAAGTCAGTAAAAGAAAAGGCTTTGATGTCACCTTACAAATGGATCAAAGTTCTTGATAATTTTACATCATAGTTTCTTCTCTGTTTCAATAACTTTAGATCATTGTGAGGCTGGGAAATGCTATGAAATTGTTTGTCATTGTCTTTAAAATTTTGTTAGTAAGTTAAATATCTAGAGATCTTGCCTCCATTTCATAATTATTTTTGACTGCAATTAGTAATGTCTTCCTTTAATCCTGCATGACAGGTGCCTGGACTGGTTGAAATATCAAGTCACAAAGGATAGAACCCTCACAGTCCTAGATGAAGGGAGACTGAAGAGGCACAGCAGCTAATTACAGGGCACAGCTGACTGAGGAAATGCTGCTCTCGCACAGCACACACACATGCAGCTCTGCACACTCGCGTGCGAGCAGAAGCAGATAACTTAGGAAACAGGAACCAAAGTGAGAATCAAGTTTCTATTTGCCAATCATTGGGAAGTGTAGTGAGGTCTTGCAGGAGAGCAGTGTAGTTGAAAGACAGTTGTGCTCAAATATCGAGGGGTGAAGATTCAGAATTTCTACAGTAAAAGCTCCCCAGATTCAGAAGATTCAGAATTTCTTCAATAAAAGCTTCATCAAAAAGTGAGGAAGGAAAGGGGGATGGGAAAGTGGAATTACGTGTGTGAGAGTATGATGAGAGGGGGAATCAACACAGCAAATGTTAATGATCACCTGCTATGTTTAAATACACACTGTTCAAACATGCTTTTGCAAGTTAAAATTTTTGACATTTATTTGTTTTCTTTCTGTGTGAATTTTGTGTGCCTGTGTGTCCATGTATATGTGTCTGTGTGGTGTCTGTGTATGTGTCTGTATGTGTCTGTGTCTATGTATGTGTTCTGTGTGTCTGTGTGTCTGTGTGTATCTGTCTGTGTCTATGTATGTGTGTCTGTATGTGTCTGTGTGTCTGTGTGTCTGTATCTGTGTGTCTGTATGTGTCTGTGTGTTCTGTGTATCTGTGTGTATGTGTGTATCTGTCTGTGTCTATGTATGTGAACATATGTGCCTGCATGTGTGTCTGTGTTTGTGTGTCTGTGTGTTCATGTATATATGTGTCTGTGTTCCTGTGTATGTGTATGTGTCTTGGTATATGTGTCTGTTTACATGTCTGTTTCTGTGTATGTGTGTGTGTGTGTGTACGTGTTTCTATGTATGTATATGTCTGTGTATATGTGTCTAGGTTTGTGTGTATGTGTCTGTCTCTGTGTGTGTGTGTGTATGTGTCTGTGTTCCTATGTATGTATATGTCTGTGTATATGTGTCTAGGTTTGTGTGTATGTGTCTGTTTCTGTGTGTGTGTGTGTGTGTGTGTGTGTGTGTATGTGTTCCTGTATATGTATGTGTCTGTGCATATGTGTCTGGGCTTGTGTGTATGTGTGTTAATGTGTGTCTGTGTGTATGCACAGGTACACACATTCCAAGGTATATGTGAGGTGGTCATGGAACAGCCTGCAGGATCAGTCCTTTTACCATGCAGGACATCAGGCTTGATAGGAAAGCACCTTGACCTGCTGAGCCATCGCTCTGGCCCCAGCTTTCTTAAAATGGTAGATGTTCATAAAATGAAAATCTGGAACAAATTTTTAAATGTTCGTTAAAATGATTGTCCCTAGCTTGATTAATTTTGAAATGGTTCTTTTGCATAAAGCAGTCCAAAAATAATCTAATAGAAAATCCTTGAATTAACTGTTTCTTGGGTGATATTAAAGGTCTTTCATGTATTAACGACAGCCACTAAGTCGTATTTGATTTCAAGGACTCGTACTCAGTCATTTCCACTTTCATTGTTTAATAATTTTAAAAATTAAATCTGACAAGTTATGAACTATGTAACAGTTACTCTTGGCACAGGGACATTCAGAACACTTTCATGAAGACAAATTTTACATTCTCACAACCACATTTAACAAAACTTCTCTATTAAATGTGGCATGGCTATTAATGAGAAGTTATTGCACAACTGAAGACTGATGTCTTCACTGCAGCAATCTCAAGCTTTAAAGCACAATATGTTTGAAAGATGGAAAGCCCTTCTCAAATGAGAAACATGGTCTGACTACTTGAATAGACGTGCCACAGAGGAGGACAATGCAGCCAGTCCTGGAGAGACCTGATAGACTAGGGTCAGATGAAAGGGGAGGAGGTCTTCCCTATCAGTGGACTTAGAGAGGAGCAGGGAGGAGATGGGGAAGGGAGGGTGGGATTGGGAGGGAATGAGAGTGGGGACTACAGCTGGGATACGAAGTAAATAAACTAATTAATATTAAAAAAATAAAAATTTAATTAAAAATATAAAAATGCAAAAAAAAGAAGAAGAAGAAAAAGAAGAAGTTTCCTTGACTCAGAATGGGCAGTAGCTCCTGCCTAGAGAAGAGCCTACGGGTGGTGATAGGCTGGTACCATTCTCCATTCATCCCCTGCTGCTCACAAGAGTCTCTGAACTGCCACCTGAAAGATGCCAGACATGGGGTCAGAAATCCACCGACTGCCAGCTCAGCTCAGCCTAGCACATCACCTGCTTTGTAAATGAAGTTTATTAGAAAATGGCCATCCCAGTCACTTATACATGGACTCATTTCTTCTTAACAAGCAGGAGTAGGTTGTTTATAGCAATCAAATGACCCAGAAACACCAAAGCATTTCCTGGTTGGCCCTTTACCCGAAGCTAAACTAGGTGGGAGAATATTTAAGGGGAATTTGCAGAACCATTAGGGCTTGTTCCGTGGGGTAATACTGAGAAAACTGTGAACCAAACTGAAAAGCATCAGTCCCTTTTGTCTCCACCATACATCTTTCACTGTGGCCATTGTTCTAGCAGAGTTCATCTCCATTACATCCAGCTGTTAGCCACTGTGGCCTTCAGCCTGGCAGAGCTGTGGTTACGGACCTGAAGCCACTGATTAGAAATGTAGAGCATTCCTTGCTAGAGCCATGTGGTCTGTGAGCCCTCATGTGAAGCATCACCTTTCCCTTTCATGAGGCCAACAAGAAAAGAGCTGTGGGCTCAGAAGGATGGGAGATCCCAAACAGCCTGTGCGATGAGTGCTGATCATTCTTCCATTAGCTTCCAAAGAGGGAGGATTTCGAAGAACCTTAGCGACTTTGTCACTGCAAGCTACCTCCAAGATGGAGTCTCGGAGGATGGTGCCACCTCTATTTCCACCAGGTGCCCTCCTTTTCCACACTATAACCCCATGATCTTCTGGAATGGTATCATTGAGTTGATATTATATGAGGAGACTTAATGGGGGTCCCCAACATCACTGAAACATTCTTAAATGCCCTCTGATAGCATTGACAGGAACCAGTAAGTAAGTCCTGAGCTGTGAAATGCACCTGCCTTTTCCACACACTGACAATGAGGATGCCCAAAGAGTCAGCAAGGAAAACGTTGGCCAATAGACTCTAATACCTCATTTGTTGTATGGACAGTGAGTGGTGTACTAGGTAGTCCATGCACAGCATCACGCTGTACATTTGCAATACGCAGCACAGAGCTGCAGACATATCCTTGTGCATTTCAATGTCTGCCTCTGTGGAAGGTTGGAGACATAACTCTAGACCTAAGAGACCCACACAGAACTAAGAAGACCAATTGCAAAGTCACCTGCCCATCATGCTGAGCTGCCTCTAACGTGCCCCAGACAATCTGCCCTTACCTATTATCCTGCTATAGTGAAGGATGCGCAGCCACTGGCCATGTTCAACATGGAGGTTCTGGTGGTAAGATGCTGACATACATACATTTATGATGTATGAATAGATGGTCCTAAACTCAGTTGCAAACCCCTCACCACAAATAAGACATGAGCATCTCCCCACCTGGGCCAGAGGTCCCCAGTTTGTTATATCCTCAGAGAATGAACTAGTTGCAAGAGAACTTACCTCAGCCTTTGTCCAATTTCTGCCTATAAAAACCCTAGACAAAGAACTCAACAGTTTTCCCTCTCTTGAGACCCCTCCCAGCTCCCTGAAATTTCTGTTACTTCTCCTTGATTCCTTTTCCTTATTTTTCTTTAATAAAGCTTGCTTTCTTTGCTTCCTCCCATAAGTGTCTAAACCTTTAATCATTACCAGCATGAGACAGAAAACTCAAAAGCTATTTTCTTAGCTTGACTTTTAGTGACTGTTGAGTCACTGAACTTCCACCCTAACTTCCTGGAACATGAAAGGTGCAATTGTTCTAGAACATCTGCATCTATTCAATAATACTTGGGGTTATGCTAATTATCAACCCCTAGACTCACTGAAGACAGTCATCCAGCAACAGCTTGCTCTACACATGGTTCTGTCTGCACTCCGCACACAGTATTTGCTCTGTCAGAACATGGAAATGCTAAGCACACCTGTTACAGCACTCACAGCCACCAGCTCATTCCTTCTCTTCCTAGGTGGCTATTTGGGTCGACAGAGGAATTACTGCAACCCTCAACATTGGGGAACAGTCACTAGGGAGAATCACCTAGTGATTCATTTTCAAGGTCATGTGCCATGATATAGCCAAGACATCCTTCCTAGTACAGAGGAAGTGATGAGCACAGAAAGGGCAGCCGAGAGGGAGGAGTGGGACACAAAGTCACCATTCCGTTTCAGCTTTGCTGCAGGCTCAGAGTCGCCACCGTCCCTGGGCAGCTGGGAACCAGATGTGCTGCACGGCTGTGAGTTTGTCTAGCAGAGAAGCCCCTGAGTCGTGTCTTAATGTCATCAGCTTATTGATCACTCCTTTCATCCATGAGTTATGCAGAGGCACGTTACGGTGTGTGGGCTGAGTAAATTAGCGTCTTAAGTGATGATTTTTCCCACATGTGCTTATTTCTCTCAGTATTGCTTTCTGCCTTTCAAAAAAATGACCTATGCCTAGGGGCACAAAAAATTATTTCAAAATGTGACATCCAGAGAACGTGTCTAATTTTATGGGGTTTTGTTGTTGTTAACAAAAAGCATGTGCTTACCCTTTATTGTGCTAATAAACTGAAGAACTATACATTTCAGTAGTGTTATCTTTTACATTTTCCTCAATTAATTCTTCAAAGTCCTACTATAGAAATTTTGACCCTTATCTCCCTTTGTTCAATTACTGCATTGATAGATGCATATGAATGCCTGTCCCGGACATGGCAGATAATTTATCACAGTACAGTTTTGTTTGGGGAGATGTGAGATATAAAATTTAGAGAAGAAGCATTAAGTGTGTGACTTATGATGCCTTCATTAATAAGAAACCAGAGTGAAAAAACTTTTAGTTTATGTTTTCAGAAAGGTGGTTCAAAAGCTGCATTTCCGAACGGGTTATTGCAGCGTGATGAGAGCTCACGTCTGTGCTCGCTTGGCATCTCGTTTGTTCTTTGTCTCTAATCCTCATGTTGGAAAATAAAGCAATCCCAAAATACCTACTAAGAGGGCATTAAGTTCCTGTTAACTCAGAGACAACTCACACTGAGTATGAGGAACAGAGCAACACATATGCCTTGCTTCCCAACTAGCCTAAATCCTCACCCTGTGTGAATCAGTGAGGAGTCCTTTAGTCTGCTGGAAGTGGCCCATTGCACCTCTTACCTTAACACTTGAGTTTGTTTTTCCTGTTTAAATGAGTTTACCTGTTTCAGTACAAAGCTGTAATCCAGACCAAATGAAAGACATTTATCTTAATGATGGGTCCTCTTTTCGATAAGGTACAAACAACTTTAATTGGATGCTAAAAGATGAGCTCTTTAGCATTACATAATTATCCATTAAGTGAACACCTGGAACTAAATTTTTGAACAAAGCAGGAAGGAAGCAGGAAAGTCTCTGGATCCTCTTTTTAGATAAAGCACATAAAACAATGGTACACTTTAATTGAGCCATGGTTAACAAAAGTCCAGTTTCCCTGTGCAGAATTTTCACTTTTCCACAGCAAACTGCTGTGGGTGAGTGTTTCCAAATCCTTCAGGAAAATTCCCTCTGCCCCTGTATGGTAGTTCAGCCTGGAATCCCAGCACTCAGGAGTCTCCGTAGAGCTGCAAGGTTCAGGCCAGCCAGAAACCACACAGGAAGACCTGGCCTCAAAAGGAGGAAAAGGCAGATTTGACTTTGAAACCAGACTATCTTTCTCATATTATTTAGCCTTCTGTATTGATATAGTCGATGTTCAATAAGCAAATCTTAATTAGACTTTATGATTAAGAACTATCCAATGAAAAACAGCTACCAGTGGAAAGAACAAATGGGAAATCTGGAGCTGGTTCTCTGGACAGAGAAAACAGAAACGCTCACTAAAAGCAGTAGTGAACTATTAACAGCCAGGGCTGTGTCGCTGGCTTACCCTCTCCTTCTCTTGGCAATTCTTTGTGAGAGTGAGCAGAGAAAAGAACTGGAAAGAGCTGATGGGATATCTGTGATGAAACTAGGTGGCAGGCAGACAGCAAGGTGCAGAGAGAATCAGGTTTGAGAAAACAGCTGCTCTTCCCCTCCTCACTGCGCCTTCCCTGACCCAGGGGGCATACAGGTTATTACAATTATTACAATGGTACCTACCTGTACCTATAACATTGCATGAGGACAAAACGAGAAAATGCCTGTCCACTGTCTCACCAAGATATGGTATATAAAAAAAATTTAAGCATGCCAGTAACCTTAGCACTCTGAAAAAGAGAGGCAGGCAAATACCTGTGAGTTTGAGGCCAGCCTGGTTTACAAAGCAAGTTCAGGACAGCCAAAGCTACACAGGGAAAAAAATCAAGATCCAAAAACCAAAAACAAACAAACAAGCAAAAGAGTGGAACCCCTGCACAGAGGTAGCCTATGGCAGTTTAGTATCCAAGTGGCCTCCATAGTAATGGGGACAGGGGCTGCCTCTGACATAATCTGATTGGCCTGCTCTTTGATCATAGCCCCCTGAGGGGGGAACAGCCTTGCCAGGCCACAGAAGATGACAATGCACCCACTCCTGATGAGACCTGATAGACTAAGATCAGGAGGAAGGAGAGGAGGACCTCCCCGATCAGTGGACTTGGGGAGGGGCATGCGTGGAGAAAGGGGAGGGAAGGTGGGATTAGGAGGGGAGAAGGGTTTATGGGGGGATACAAAGTGAATAAAGTGTAATTAATAAAATTTAAAAAAAAATAAAAAATAAACGGCAGAGTAATATTTAGGACTATTTCAGAAATATCTACTGTATCTCCTATTTCCTCTTCCCCCACTAAATGACTGTTCTTTCAAGGACTAGAGGGCTCAGAAAAAAAAAATAAATATGGCCAAGTGACATCACCTCAGCACTTTGACCCTCCACTAGCAACCCTTGTGTGCTTGCTGCCTGTCCTCCCTCCTAAGAACAGAAGCTGCTTGCCTTCCACATGTGAATTGCCTTCCACATGGAGGACCAGGAAATAACTGCTTGCTGGTGGCACAGGAGTGAAGAGCTGGCCAGCTCAGTGGGGAAGCAGGCTGTAGCTCTGCCCCCAGGTGGCTTTTGGGCTGAGCCTGAACCTTATGAAGCTTTAATCGTTTGTCCGTCCATCTTCTAGCTCTGCATGTGTTCCGTGGACAGCCTCGATTCTCTTTACAAACAGAAATCCATCCGGGCTTCTCTGCTATGATCTGAAACATAGATGCATATTCCGTGTGCAGTTTACCCTCTGGTGATGCTCAACACTGAGTTTCAACTATGTAGGATGTGGAGTCACTATGGAAACAAATCTCTGGTCCTGTCTGTGAGGACTTTTACAGATTTGGAAGTGGGAAGACCAGTTCTAAGTCAGTAACAACGTGCCATGGGTCAGGGGCTGGGACTGCATAAGAGTAAGCAAGCTATCCAAGAACCGGCATTGGTGTTCTCTGTCCCTTCCTGACTGTGTGTGCAATGTGACCAGTGACCACATGCTCCTGGCACTAAGACATCCTCTCCGTGATGGCTGAAGCCTCCTCCTTAAGCTGCTTTTGTTGGGTGTTTGGTCACAGAGACAAAGGAAGAAATGAAAACGTGTTCTTATGTGTCGAAAGACTGCTCTCATTCCTCTAAGGTTATCTGTCCCAGTACCAACCCTATGTGTCCTTCAGACTCTTCTACAGTACAAGAGAACACACAATGGTCCACGAATGCAGAGAATTAACTGCACAGCTCTCAAAAGACTGGGCTTAAGTCAGATTTCTCTGTCTAAGTCTTCAGTGGTTTTAATGAAAAAAAAAATTAAGTACCTATTGTTCTCAAAATGGTGTTAACTCCACATTATTAGAAAAATTGCACTTTCTTCTAATTTCTCTGAGTTTTGTAAATTACTAAAGTCCATTTAATTCCATTTGAGAGATTATTGAAAGCCTTGAAGAGATTATGACTTATAAAGTAGACCATTATTCTTCCCAGAACACTGTAGACGTAAGGCTTGAATGAGAGGCCACTGTGAGGACTGTAACGTGTTCTCCTGTGAGCTGTCCCTGACAATGAGCATTAACAGGCATCAGATGGGCTGCTCTGCATTCCGCTGCTCCCACAAGGCAGTGGCGCCAAGAAGATCCGGGGTAGCGGGCACCAGGCAGCAGTGAGGATAATTTCAGTGCTCCTGCGTTCTGCATGATTCTTCATTGGTAACTGGGCTTTGTGTGTGTGTGTGTGTGTGTGTGTGTGTTTTTCAGGCATATAATTGCATATACTCATAACATTTAATGTTAAGTGGATCTCTCCTGAGCAGAAATCACAGCTCCTGATGACGTCAGCACACATAGCAGTTTTTAAAACGTGCGGCTCACATCCCCTGATGGTGATTTCTAGCTCACTTCACTGAGGTGAACAAGAATGAAAGCAGTGTTCCTAGGGGATCCAGTACAAATGATGAATTCATTTTAACACAGTATGGCCAAAATCTGAAACTCAAGGTGTGTGCAGCGCTGTCTTCTGGGTAACGTCGGCTGAGCACACTCATAACTGACAACCACCAGGGTTGTTACTCAGCTGCAGCGAGGACGCCAGTGTCTTTGGAACCCAGACAAGGCTAACACTAGTGTAAAACTGGCTGGGAGGGCCAAGTGAGGGGACCATCCTAAAGGCATTTGTCAGCTTTCTGTGGGACAGGTATTTCTACCCATCTGCCACCCCTCCCGCCACAGAGGCACTCCTTGGCTTGTCTTTGGGCTTCATGTGTAAATGCACACATGGCACAGTTCCTGATCATCTCACAACCTCTGCCTTGCTCACACAGAGAGGCTGAGCCCAATTCAAGAGATGGAAGACACTTTTTGTGAGATAACAAACCACAGCTGTGTAAGAGAAACTCATGAAAACCCTGGGCAAGTCATTCCAGGAGGAAGAGTAAGGTTCCCAGCCATCACACACATAGGCATGCACACACACACAGGCACTCACCCAAACACGCACACATGCTCACACACATGCACAAATGTACACACAGAGACACACACACACACACGCACACACAGACGTGCACACACACAGACGTGCACACATACCATACTCACATAGCCTTGTGGCTCACACAGCTTTGTATCATTCCTAAGCATAGTCAGATACTGTCACCCCCTTGAGAAGATGCCCGATGTCAAAGACAAAACCCAAATCACATAACTAGAGAAATAAGGGAGCTTTTAGAAAACACGAGAAAGAAGAAACTGTCGTTGGAAGCTGGAGGCAGTGACCAACAAAACACAACCGACCGTGATCAATCAATCACCACAATTCTTTCCGACCTCTGTGTATCAAATTCTTCCAAACCCTCCATGACTGGATCCTTGTCTAAACTGCTCCACCCCAGGACTCACAGCTAGACTTCCAGTGCACAAAGCTGTGAGACGATGGCTCAGTGCTCTGTAAGCAGAGAAAAGCAGGCAGGACCCCTCTTTTAACAACCGAAGATTTTCCCTTTCAAATTTCACAGGCAAAATTTCTCTAACATTATTGCTTACTTGACTTTCTTTTCAAGGAAAGATTATTTCAATAGCCCAAGCTCATAACTGATTACATCTATCTTCTTGCAATGGCAACAGTGAGTGTTTCATGTATGAAGAGAGCTTGTACCCCAGTGAAGGGCTGCCCTGCTGAGGTTCTTTGCCAGCTGCTCCTCAGTTTTCCCTATTTTCACTCTATTAAGCATTACGTCTCCTGAGGAACATGAGTGGTGACCTCAGCTGACTGAGCCTGCACTGCTGTGAAAAGGCCTAGGGTTGAGGTCTCTTAGACACATGACCTACAGCCAGGTGCTCCGCACAGCGTCTGTGATACAGAAACCACTCCCTGACGGTCTTAAAAGATGATCAGTATCACTCCTGCTTTATCACTGCACTGGATGGTTTTGTGTCAACTTGACGCAAGCTGGAGTCTTCAGAGAGGAAGGAGCCTCAGTTGAAGAAATGTCTCCATGATATCCAGCTGTAAGGTATTTTCTCAATTAGTGACAACGAGGAGGGGCCAGCCCATGGTGGGTGGTGTCAGCCCTGGGCTGGTGGTTTGGGGGTTCATATAAGAAAGCAGGTTGAACAAGCCATGGGAAAGCAAGCTAGTAAACAGGACCGCTCCACGGCCTCTGCATCAGTTGCTGCCTCCAGGTTCCTGCCCTGTTTGAGCTCCTGTCCTCAGTTCCTCCAGCGATGGAAGTAGAAGCCAGATAAGCTCTTTCCTCCCCAACTTGCTTTTCGGTCATGGTGTTTCATCACAGCAATAGAAATCCTAACTAAGACAATCTGAAATCCACCAACGGTAGCAGGTTAAGGTCATTTCAACTCCTCTCTCTGTGTGCACACTAAAACACCCAGAGATGCTACTCATTTGCAATTTTTTAAATCTCCCTATGAGGTCTGAATGTCTAAAAGAAGGCATGGTAAACTTCGCTGCTCAGATAGCTGGAGCATCTTTCACAAAAATGTGAAGAGCAGGTGCTGGAGAGACAGCTCAGCAGCTAAGAGTCCTTGTTTCTCTTCCTAAGGGCCAGAGTTCCCAACCCCTATGTCCAGAGGCTCACAATCTCCTGCCCCTCCAGATGTCCCACTGCCCTCTTCCAGCCACCACAATCACTTGCACTCACATGCACATACCCACACACAGGTACACATAGACATAATACAAAATAAGACAAAAAAATTAAATGACAAAAATGGTACAAACCAAGTGGAACAATCCAGCAAGCACCGTTCCTCCATGGTTTCTGCTTCAACCTCCTTCCCTGAGCCCCTGCTCTGCCTCCTGTCATGATGGACTATAACCATAAAATGAAATAAACTCTTTCTTCTCCAAGTTGCCTTTGGCCACTATTTTATTGCAGTATCAGAGAAACAAATTCGGATAGCTCGGAACAGTTTGTAGTGAAGTAGTGTGTGAGGGATGATTGTATGAACGTGGGGAGCATACCCATGTCTCCATAGGACCAAAGTCTGCCCAGTGCTCATGACCACAAGAACCCTACCATCAGAGTCCTGCATCATCCACAAGGAGCAGCAACAGCTCAAGCTTGCCCTAACAGTCTCAGTTAGCATGAGGTTCCCATGGGATGGATCTCCAACGCTTTTGTCAGGCGGTGTGCCCCTCTTCAGTGTAGGAGAACGCCATGACCTCTCTCAGAGCCCACAGAGAGCAGAAAGCTCTAGGTTTGGCCCACCTCAGGGAAGGGATCAAACATGGTACAAACACAGGGAGGGGGCTGTGAGACCATCTTAATTCTACCCACCGTGCAGCCTTCACTGTGGCTTGGGAAGTTTCTGTAATGATGGAGCCACCAGCAGTGATCAGAATTATTGATTTTAATATCCTCCTTAAGCCTCAGAGTATACCTACAAAGTCCCTCGTGGAAGAGCTGCTGAAGGGAATGGAGAGAACACGAGAAATGGGATGGGGGAGTGGACTTCTGCAAAGAGCAGGGATGAGAGCATTTGCTCTTGAGGATCTTTGGCATGACTCCAGGTGGAACTGTTTCGGTGGTCCTTATGGACCATTTTCCAGTGAGGTAACAGTACGGTTCTTATGTAATACTGAGCATGAAGGTGAGACCACAGCTGTGGACTGCTATTGGCTAGTCCAGTCACATATGGGGTGGTCTGAGCTAAGCCATTTGGGTTTCTCTGCCAGTGACTAAAATTCTCCTGAGCCCTAAAGAATCACTCTCAGCCGTCAGGAAGCACTCAGCGCAGATGCTGGGGGTGGCTGCCCTCCCCCCAGCTGGAGGCCCTCAGCCAAGCATGACTATCTTAGGAAGCAGAGCAGAGCCCTGCTGCCCCGCTGCAGTAGGCAACACTGCTGTCAATCACACTGCAGAGCTCCTGAGCTGTGCTCGGGGGAGACTGTAGCTAAAGTTGAGCGAGGCTTCTCCCAGCCTCCTGGCTTAGCCTGAGACCACTCACTCCTAGGATCAATCACCTGCAAACTCCAAAGCCACAGACCAAGTATTTCCAGGGACGCCCAAATAGAGGCTGGGGAGTTGTCCCATTGAAAGTTAAGCTGTGCCCAAAGTCTCCAACAGTATAGAATGAGAGATGTACACACTGAGGCTACTGTTAACGAGCCATGGGATAAAGGCCTAGTCCTGACGTAAGAGTGTGGATTGGCAGTGCCTTTCGTGTGCAGAATCTAGCAGAGTTCTGCAATTGTCCTGGTTTGAGTCTGTTTCTGTGAAGAAACACTCTGACTGAAAGCAGCTTAGGGAAGAGAGGATTTATTTCATCTTATGCTTCCAGGACACAGCCTATCATTAGCGGAAGTCAGGGCAGAGACTCCTGTGAGACCCCATCACCGAAAACAGGGAGAAATGCTGCTTGACAGCTCCCTCACAGGCTCAGGAGTAACTCACTTTCTGAAACAGCCCGAGGACCAAATGCCCAGGGAGTGGTGGTGGGCGAGCATCCTGTATCAACTAACCATCAGGACAACCCCACAGACATGCCCACAGGCCAATCTGACCGTGGTAATCCCCCAACTGAGACTCCCTTGTGGGCTGTGTGAAGCTGACAGAGCTAACTAGAACAGTAGGTTATAGGCTTTTGCCCATCTCTTTGTCTTTCTGGCCGAAGCTGAATTTCTCTACCACAAACTCTAACCACAATGTACCACCTCACCAGAAGACACAGAAGCAATGTGGCCAAACAAACATCAACGGGACCCTCTAAACCTTCTCTCCATATACACAATTATAATTATGTCTGGCCTTCATGAGAGTGATGAAAGCTGACTCACACAATGGACAAGGGGAAAGGTTGAATTTAAGACTTTACTGGGTGAAAATCATCAAGGCATGAAATTTTGGAGAGAAGAGTAAAAATGCCAGTTTAGATTTAAATAAAGTCAAAGAACAGATGAACGGCCTGCACTATCGAGCCAACCTGGATGACGAAAGGCAAGATCAGCGTGACCATCTACACCTGACTTCGGGAGGCTGAGTTGTTTCGATGATGCTAAAGCCTAGAGGTCAGGGGAACAGGACCACCCAGTACTCAGCCTGATTCAAAAGGACCTGGTTCTTTTCGGAGATAACTTTTAGGATTTCGTAGGAGTCTTCCATAGTCACCTTAGCAAGATACAGTCTCCAACTGCAGGGCTGCTGGTCACCCATGCTGTATACCGGCTCCTGAGAGACCTCACCTCTTCCCGCTGCCGCCTCTCTCCTGGACACACTTGTGCTCTCTGCAGCACCTTCCCACCGCACCTGGAACGGTGGTTTTGGATTACACCCTTGCTGTTCCCACTGTCCTTCCCAAGTCTCAGAAATACTCCCCTAAAGGCACGTGCCACTTTTATGCCTAAACATTTCCAGAACACCTGTAGAATAAATTCCAGAATCTTCCTCCACCACCAGGTCAGTTATCTGACTCATTCCTCTCTCTAAGGGTACTTTGTGTCACCCCTTGCTGATATGATGTCTGTTTTATACAAGGCCATTTGCACATCCCTGGGAAACTTGCTTTTGTCCCCACAACTCCAGAGTTATGAATCTATTGCCTACACGAGTGGACTCTTTCTCCCTCACCACACCTTTCATATCTTGTCAGCTTTGATTCCAGCACCTTCAAATATCTCCTGGAATGTCTTCATACCCACTGTGAAAATGGGGGCTGGGGCTGGGGACACTGTCCATCTTATAAATAAGCAGCACTAATGACTCGAGCTCATTTTGGTGGGGAAGGGGAAATATATGGAATCCAGCTGCTGGAGAGTTGATGGTCAGAAAGGGCAGAATGGGCTCCATGTTCGCCTTGATTGTGAGCCAACCTCCTTTTGTTTTTGTTTTGTTTTGTATTGTATTGTTTTTGCTTTTACATATGGACAAGGTAGAAGGTAGGTGCCGGGGAAAGCAAACATGGCATTTTTCCCAAGTAAAATTTAAATATCAAGAAACTGATTTTTTTTAAAGCAGTTTTTCTGTTCTCATTTCAAGTACATTAAAAGAACTTTAGGTTCTTTTAATCTAAAAGTCAATGGACTTAATGAAAGTAGAAGATACAAATGTATTTATTTGAGGAAGTTTTGAGGGAGTAAAGTCAGTCAACATTGAATGGCTCAAGGAAAGTAAGTTCTTCCACAAGGCCTTAACAGTGAACTAGCATAGGAATGATAATGTAAAACACAGGACATACCAACTCTGCAATGAATGCCTTTCCCACACACTCCATTCTTCCATTCTATCCGGAATGTTCCTCATAGTTCCCCTCTACTCCTCCCCACAGTGAGGACCCAATGGGATTACTTCAAGAGGTGTGTGTTGTACCAAACTAACAGATTCTGTCCTCCATGCCTTGTTAATCTGCTGCATTTCATTGTTAGCCACCAATGGGTATGAACAGCACCATGAGGGGGACTGGGAGTAAAATGCTGCTAATGGCAGATGTGGCTGTTTGCCTCACGATGACATAAATGAATAAAAGTCTGCAGCCATGCTGTCAGGCCATTTGGCTGTGGCTGCTCTTGTGGGCCAGAATCCTTCTCCATAGGCAGCTCACATTGAGGCTGCCCTCAATTTCAGAGCACCGTTCCCTTAGGGCCCAAAGAAAACCTTGTGATTAACTCAAAATATGCTAAAACTGTTGATATAGTTTGTGTCCAGAAATAACATGGAGCAAGAGTAGAAAAACAAAGAAAGTCAGCTCCAATCAAAGGTTATACGAACTGAGTTCCCTTCTTTTAAAAGACACTCTCTCTCTCTCTCTCTTTCTCTCTCTCTCTCTTTCTCTCTCTCTCTCTCTCTCTCTCTCTCTCT
>NW_026596962.1:525787-526216 GCF_907164565.1 Psammomys obesus
TCTCTCTCTCTCTCTCTCTCTCTCTCTCTCTCTCTCTCTCTCGCCCTTTCCTCCCCGCCCCGTGTGTGTGTGTGTGTGTGTGTGTGTGTGCATGTGTAGTGTGTGTGGGAACACTCTCCCATGCACACATGTAAGGAGCTCGGAGGTTGACATCAGGTGTCTTCCCAAATCACTTCACATGTTTTGAGATATAGTCTCTCGAGGAGCCTAGTGCTTCCTGTTTTAGATAGGCAGGCTGCCTAGCTAGCTGTAGGGATCCTCTTGTCTCTGCCTCAGGTCAACCTCACCTGCTTTTCACATGGGTGCTGAGAACCTGAACTCTGGTCTCCATGCTTGCATAGCAAGCTCTTTGCCCACTAGGCCAGATCCACAGTCTGTGTGTGTGTGTGTGTGTGTGTGTGTGTGTGTGTGTGTGTGTGTGTGTGTGTG
>NW_026596962.1:526226-675365 GCF_907164565.1 Psammomys obesus
GTGTGTGTGTGTGTGTGTGTGTGTGTGTGTGTGTGTGTGTGTGTGTGAGCTCTTTAGTGAACATACAACACTTGCTCTGTGTTGCTATAGTCTCTTTCTTGTGCAGGAACTACTAGCTGGCTGGATAAATGTGTTTGTATTTTTTTTTTATGATTTAACCTCAAACAGTCTGTGAAATTTCTGCAGGAAAGGCCCTTATATCTCTGGAATTTCAAATCACCTCTGAAACTACATCTCAGGAAAGAATGCTTAGGCTTTCAGTAACAGCACCAATTTCTTTCCTGAAATCCAAGCCAAGAACAATATTGAAGACTACTGTCTGAAAACAGATAGATTAAAAGAGTGCCCCAAGCAAAGAGCCACACAGCCAAGGCTGAGACACTGATAGGCAGCCATGTGCCCTGTGGAGTAAACAGACCACCTCACTCTCTAGACAAAGAGTAAATGCTTTGCAAATTCAAAAACTGTTCATGGGACAGCCTCCCTTCCTCATGAGCCTCTTCAGATATCTTCAATATTATACATTAAATTTGAATTAAACTTAAAGACAAACAAGTTCATCCTTGGGCTTTTTCTGCTTCTGCATCAAACCAGTTATTTTGTACCCATGCTTTGTTCATGAGCAGGAGAAGATATGGCCACTACCATGAAGCATGGAAATCCCTTTGTTCTAGCTTCCCTGGACCTCCTTCCCACCTCTATGTCCTCCTCCCTAGGGGGTTCTTGAAACTACCTGGGATACAGGGAAAAAAATGATCTTTTCTGCACTGCTCTCCATGTATGCTCTCATGCTTTTATCCTTGATGACTCTAGGCAAAGTATGTATTTGCAAAGACATATACAGTGTGTCCATAGATGAGGTCTGTGCGATAATGAGGGTGTAGGATGAGGGCTGATGTAGGGGGTTAAAGGAGAATGGCCTCCATAGACCCATGATTTGTATACTTGGTCTCTCATTGGTGGAACAGTTTGGGAAGAGTTAGGAGGTGTGGCCTTGTTGGAGGAAGTGTGTCACTGTGGCTATCCATGCAATTCCCTGTGTTCTCTTTGCTTCCCACTTGTCGAACAAGACATGAGCACTTGGCTCTTTTGCCCCTCATCATCATTGACTCTAACCCTCTGAAACAATAAACCTAAGTAAACGCTTTCTTTTGTAAGTTTCCTTGGTCATGGTGTTTTATCACAGCAGGAGTAAAGAAACCGAGCAGCTGGCAGAAGAAAGCAGGTTCTGTGGACCTGCTCTCCCTCTATGCCTCCCTGGATTCCTGCACATTCCTTTACTTTCCTCTGCAGCTCTGCTTCTTCTGGCGACATGGGTCATCTTCATGCCAGAAATTCCATGTTTTAGTTCATCCTTCTGCATGTGAGCCCAGCTGTTTGCACAGCAACTGCTTCTTATCTTTGAAGACTGCCCCTCAGCTCTGTAGACACCCTCTGCCTTCTCTGGTTGACATGAGAGGCATTTTCATCTGTGAGGATTTTCATCATTTCCTATTGGCTTGTTATTTTGATTTTTTTTGAGTCTACATTTGAAATTGATAAAATATGACCTGTGGGCAAAATCCAGCCAGCCACTTGATTTTACAAACTTGTAGAACCAATAAAGGGATTTTATATTTTACTAATGACTCAAAATGAAAACCGTGTTTTGAGACACATAATAAGTTTGAAGTCTGGCATCTTTGCATTGAATCTTGACCACACACCCACATACAGGGGTTCCACAAAGCTGTGCTGGCAAGGCAGGAGAGAGGATAAGCAGCCAACACCCAAAGCTTAGAGTGTCAGCATCTGCCCCTGCTCAGGAAGAGCCAATGGCCTCAGCTGTGAAGGACAGGTCCATCAGGCAGACTTCCTTCTTTCCTGACTTGTGGGTGAGTTTTCTGAACTAGGTCCCTCTCACACAGCAGCCCACACTAGAAACGCCAAACAGAAAAGAGATACAGTCCCTTGAGAATTAGCTATACCCTGCTGTTCGTTAGATCAAAGCAGGAGACTAGGAATAAATAGTACCTCCCTTGTCTGAAGGTTCTAAGCTGTCACTGATCCAAGTCACAGCAAATCCTACATCTCTGCAAAAATAATGCCACTGACCGCACTGACAGAATGCTTTGAGTCACTTTGATTTGTTATGCTATTTGCATTTATAAAACCCCTTAGACTTACCTAGGAATGTATTATTGTCATAAATATATTGTGTTTATATAAGTAAGTGAGAAAAATTAATAGACTAAGGCATTCCTGAAACATCTTCTTATTTAAAACTGCCATTTTCTTATCCAAAGCCATCCATTTTCCTGCTCTCATGTGTGTGATTTCTGGCTTCTGCCTCATGCAAGGTGCTGGGACTAGGGAGCTGCTGAAGAAAGACACAAATATAAAATATCCAGATTAGCAGTGGTGCTCATCTGCCTGGCTGTGCCGAGATGCACATTCTCTTTTTTTTTAATTTTATTTTTTTCTTATCAGTTACATTTTATTAACTCTGTATCCCAGCCATGTCCCGATCCCTCATTCCCTCCCAGTCCCTCTCTCCCTACCTCATCTCCACCGTGCCCCTTTCCAAGTCCAGTGATAGGGGGGACCTCCTCCCCATTCATCTGATCCTGTTTTATCAGGTATCTTCAGGACTGGCTGCAAAGCCCTCCTCCGTGGCCTAACAGGACTGCTCCTCCCTTGGGGGGTGGGGAGACCAAAGAGCCAGTCATTGAGTTCCTGTTAGAAACAGTCCTTGTTCCCCTCACTATGGGAAACCAATTGGTTACTGAGCTACCACAAGCTACATCTGAGCAGAGGTTCTAGGTTACATTCATACATGGTCCTTGGTTGCATGTCAGTCTCAGAAAAGACCCTGTGCCCATATATATTTGGTCCTTGTGGAGCTCCTATCCTTTCCACATCAGACTAACTCCCCTTCTTTCATATGATTCCCTGTACTCTGCCAAAGCTTTGGTCATGAGTCTTTGCTTTGAAAACACTGCTAGTTAGAGTCTTTCAAATGCGCTCAGTAGACTCATGTTATACGTTCAATGCACATCCCATCTGTCTTTCTAAATGAGGATTGATAATCTTACCCCATGTCCGCTCTCTTGATTATCTTTTTTAGGTGTATAGATTTCATTATGTTTATCATATCTTATAGGTCTATATAAGTGAGTATATACCGTGTTTGTCTTTCTCCTTCTGGGATATTTCACTCAGAATGATCTTTTCTAGATCCCACCATTTGCCTGCAAATTTCATGATTTCCTCCTTTTTGATTGCTGAATAGTATTCCATTGTGTAAAAATACCACAATTTCTGTATCCATTCCTCCGTTGATGGACATCTGGGTTGTTTCCAGGTTCTGGCTATTACAAATAAAGCTGCTATAAACATGGTTGAGCAAATATCCCTTTTGTGTACTTGAGCAAACTTTGGGTATATACCTAGCAGTGGTATAGCTGGGTCTTGAGGAAGCACTATTCCTAATTGTCTTAGAAAGCGCCAGATAGATTTCCAGAGTGGTTGTATCAGTTTACATTCCCACCAGCAGTGGAGGAGGGTTCCCCTTTCTCCACAACCTCTCCAGCATGTGTTGTCCCTTGAGTTTTTCATCTTGGCCATTCTGATGGGTATAAGGTGAAATCTCAGGGTTGTTTTGATTTGCATTTCCCTGATGGCTAATGAGGTTGAGCATTTCTTTAAGTGTTTCTCTGCCATTCGATATTCCTCTGTCGAGAATTCTCTGTTTAGCTCTGTTCCCCATTTTTTTAATTGGATTACTTTGTTTGCTGCTTTTCATCTTCTTTAGTTCTTTGTATACTGGATATTAGTCCTCTGTCAGATAAAGGGTTAGTGAAGATTCTTTCCCAATCTGTAGGCAGGCGTTTTGTTTTGATGACAGTGTCCTTTGCTTTACAGAAACAGAAGTTTCATGAGGTCCCATTTATTGATTGTTGCTCTTAGAGCCTGTGCTGTTGGTGTTCTGTTCAGGAAGTTGTCTCCTGTGCCAATGAGTTCTAGGCTGTTCCCCACTTTTTCTTCTAACAGATTTTGAGTATCTGGTTTTATGTTGAGGTCTTTGATCCACTTGGACTTTAGTTTTGTGCAGGGTGATAAATATAGATCTATTTTCATTTTTCTACATGTGGACATCCAGTTGGACCATCACCATTTGTTGAAGATGCTGTCTTTTTTCCATTGAATGGTTTTGGCTTCTTTGTCAAAAATCGAGTATTCATAGGTGTGTGGGTTTATTTCTGGGTCTTCTATGCAGTTCCATTGATCCTCCTTTCTGTTTTTATGCCAATACCATGCACTTTTTATTACTATTGCTCTGTAGTACAACTTGAGATCCGGGATGGAGATACCTCCAGATGATCTGTTGTTGTACAGGATTGTTTTGGAGATTCTGGGTTTTTTGTTTCTCCATATGAAGCTGAGAATCTTTTTTTCAAGGTCTGTAAAGAATTGAGTTGGTATTTTGATGGGAATTGCATTGAATCTGTAGATTGCTTTTGGCAGGATGGCCATTTTCACAATGTTAATCCTACCAATCCATGAGCATGGGAGATCTTTCCATCTTCTGAGATCTTCTTCAATTTCTTTCTTCAGAGACTTGAAGTTTTTCTCAAACAGGTCTTTCACTTGCTTGGTTAGTGTCACCCCAAGATACTTTATGTTATTAGTGGCTATTGTGAAGGGTGTTGTTTCCCTAATTTCTTTCTCGGCCCTTTTGTCTTTGGTATACAGGAGGGCTTCTGATTTTTTTGAGTTGATTTTGTATCCTGCCACTTTGCTGAAGGTGGTTTATAAGAGGTTGGTTCATGCTCCAGCAGAACTTTACTCCGAAGCTTTACTCCCTAAAGCCTGGTCCTTTCCATCTACTCGCTTGGCACTGGAAGACTTTTCTTCCCACGAAAGACGATCCTATTCCCTGAGACTCTCTGCTATGCTCGTGAAATCTCTTGTCCTAAGAAGCGGTAACTGTTCACATACTGCATATAACTCAATTGGCACAATATGCACTGCTGGGATCAAGCTTGGGCATGCACCGCATTAGAACTACCACCAGTCCAGCAGAGACTGAAAATTGACACCGGCTGAAAGATGCTTTCAACTGATGATAGCCTAAAAGATAAGAAGTACACACCTGGTGAAATAAAGACAGGACAGTAGTTAACAGGCGAGCGTTTGTGACATGCAGGCACTCACCCTATCCCTTCGCATTTAGCCGCTCCATTAGTTATAAGAGTATGCAAGGAAAGCTGGGTCGCAGTAGGGTTAATGTCCCCACTTACAAACCAGGGGCAAGAGATGTTTTGATAATGAGGAGCATGTTATGCCCGGGCTACCAATCTCAATCACTGTTGCTACAAGATAACCTCTTGTGAAACAGCTTGATATGGCTGAGGAGAACAAGAGACCTTAGAGTAGTCTACAAGAAGGAAAGATACCATTTGTTGAATACAGTCTACTACTGGGGTGGCCATAGAATTTCACCCTGTAAAATCCCAATTTTAGCCAGGCAATCAATAATATTTTAGTACTAAAATTGTGTGTGTGTATGTGTGTCCCAAATATAGCAGGAAATACTGAAACATCCATTGCTGCTTAGAAATTCAAATATAACTAAGAATCCTCCTATAGTTCTACTTGTAAAATTTGTCCAACCTTCATATCCTCTGAGAAAGATAAAGGCTTCCTTATCCAGTTTTTATAAAAGTTCCCTCCCCTTGCAGGATACAGGGAGAAGCCTGCATGGTTTTGCTTAAATATAAAACTATACTATAAGAAGAAAGCACTTTGCATGGCCAATGGCTTGTACACACTGTTAGTGGTCCCAACACTGGCCTGACATGCTAGTGTTACCAGTCTTGTATAGATAAGCACATTGAAAAATACATATTAAACATTTTCAAGTGATACAGAAAATAAGTGGTCAGGTGAATATTCAAACCAATTTCTATCTAACTATAGAAGCCACAGGTGTAGAAATGAGGCCATTCAGGGTCAGCCAGTGCCTAATCCTTCACGTTCCCACATTCTGGAGCTTTCTTTCCAAGCGAGCATCCGCCTGTGTTCTTATTAAAAAGGATCAGAAGTTCTTGCTGCCAAAACAAAGAGGTAATGAGAGGTAGTGCTTCCTGTGTTCTCTTGCCTGCTGTATCTGGAAGGCCTCAGTCTAAAACCAGATAAAAAGTCACAAACTTGGTGTTCTAAGGGAAGAAGAATAGGAAATTCCTACCGAGTCTTGTGCTGATGAATGGCCAGCCTGCTAGTGGACCAAAAAATAGTAAAAAGAAAATGCACACTGAGTCCTACACTGATGGTAGTTCCACCCACTGATGTGCCAAAAAAAAAGTGAACAGGAAATACATTCTATGTGCTTCCGCTGACAAAAGGGCCAAGAAGTGTACCAAGAGTGAGCAGGAAGTTGAAGAACTGATTAGAGACCCAACCAGTGGTGCACCAAGAAAGAACGAATAAGAAACCCATGCTGGGACCTGGGCTGATCAGAAGTCCAGCTACTGATGTACCAAAATGAGTGAACAGAAAATTCATGCTGAGCCCTGTGCTGATGAGAAGCCCAAGCATTAGGTGTCTCGAGAATAAACAGGAAATCCATGACGCATCTTTGCCACTCAGAGGTTCACTCACAGATGTACCAAGAACGTGTGAACAGTCAATCCATGCTACATCCTGTGCTGATGGGAGACTCGGGCAGAAATCAATAGGCATCTCCTTTCCACATAAGACAAAGATAAATACAGCAAGCCCAGTAGCCACTTTCTGATGACAGAAAATGAAAAGGAAAATAGTTTTCCCCCAAACTTGTTTACTGACAGTGAGAGATAAAGTAGAGGAACTCAATTCAGTCCACGTATATTATATTGGTTTCAGGTCAAACTACTTATTGTTTTTTCAGATGTTTATTGATTCTGGGTTTATATTAAAATCAAATAGGAGCTCTGTTAACACCAAAATCCTCATGAAGCATTTTGACTACATTGTTTTAATGAAAGATTTTAAAATTGCTTTTACAAGTGGGAAATGAGTGCCGAAACAGGTCACACTTTTAATTCTCAGACTCATCTTGAATTCGGCTACTGTTAAAAAGTTCACAGCCTTACCAGCCCACAGAGGAAGACAATGCAGCCAGGCCTGGTGAGACTTAGAGTCAGACAAAAGGGGAGCACGTTCTCCCCTATCTATGGACTTGGAGAGGGGCAGAGGAGGAAATGAGGGAGGGAGAGTGGGATTGGGAGGAGAGGAGGCAGGAGGCTACAACTGGGATACAAAGTGAATAAACTGTAATTAATGTAAAAAATAAAATTTAAAAAAAAGTTTATAGCCCCCAACTGGAGTGGGCATTCTGGGTATGTGTGTGGAAGACTGAAACTGGGGATAGATTCCCACATTTGCCCTTGGTGACTTCAACTCGTCCTGCACATACATATGCTGCCTGGAAGACTGAAGCCAAAGGAAGAGAGAAGGAAACCAGGAGACAATGGTCGGAAGTCAAGGATGCAGGTCAGGCTGAAGGAGAAAACAAAAGACAAAGAGGGGCAAATGCATCAAGGAATGCCCAGAACATGGCTTGCAGGTCTCGATAAGCAGCTTCTCTATTGTGGTCGAGGACTTCATCCTCCATCTCATTACCTTCATCGTCTTCCCACAACATGGCTCATGTCAGATCACAAAACATTCATGATTTGTCCTTGGCTCAGCCCTAAAGGTCATGCTCATTAGAATGGTCTACTGGACAGTCCAGTATTGTATCTATCTGCTCTCTCCGAGTCCCTCTGTGCTCATTAGCCTCTGTGTTCCACCTAAAATAAAGTGGCCCAGGGGAAAGAATGCAGCATGTTCTCTGGACGTGGAAGTGGGAGGATATTAGAAACTGCTCTTTGAAATCTACCTGTTCAGGAGAGAGGAAAGACATTTCTCTGTTGAAGCCTGCTTTTTTACATAGCTGCAGCCATCTTTGTCAACTTCCATCTTGCTTATAAGTGAAATTAAGTTCAAATTTTTAAATTTTTCAACCCTGCTTCCTAGAAGCAGTTATTCATAGCTGACACTATCAGACTCTGCCAGAGAGTCAAGCTGACCTGATGTTTTACTATGATTCCATGGTGTCATAACTCATACTTTGTTATCTACATACTTGGCTATACTCTGATTGTCCCCATCTTAACCACACACCTCACAACACTTTGGATGGACTCTAGAAGACCTTAAGCACTGCCTCACTTACCTCATTCAGGATCAATGAGCTTAAAGGTTAGTTGATAATACTTTGCCTAGTCAACCAAAAACATAACATTGCTTTGTAGAGTTAGCCAAAATGTGTTACTGCCCTCCCCATGTCTTTTGCATTTTGGTTCTTTTTAGAAAACCTTGCTGTGAGAACAAGTCAATGTCACAGTTAGGCTCCTGAGTTCTTTCCTGTGTCCCTGGTCATGACCAGTCTTGTGATGTTGCGTTCAATATACCATCCACATCTGAGATTGGTGTGAGTGGATTGTACAGATTTTCTTGGATTAGAACATCTCCAAGTAAAAAGAAGTCATCAAAGAGGAAATGAAGTGTTGTTCTCAATGAAGTTATTACATCAGAGACACACTTATGTCTACTTCATGTGTTGGAAAATGTGTAATTTTATTTTCATTCAAGGAAGGCCATATTAGAATGATTGTCACTAACACATATGAAGGCTATTGACTTTTTCTCTGTTACTTTCATGATGTGCCACTTTGATAAGTGTTTATCAGTTTCAAGAGTTTTCTGATAAAGTCCTCAGGGTGGGTCTCTTACTGGTTCCTGTCATCTGCAAATAGAGAAACTTAGACTTCTTCCTTTCTTATTTGTATTCTTTTATTTGTTTCTCTTGTCATATTGGTATATCTAAGACTTCAAGAGCTAAATAAGAATGGAGACAATAAACATCATTATCTTCTTTCTGTCTTTAGTGGAAATGCTTTCAGCTTTTGTGCATAAAACGGAAAAAGGACTTGAATAAATGGTTTCTACAGGAAGATTTGCACACTACTGATGAACATCTGCCCAGCACCATGTGCCATCAGGGAATCGCAATCCAAATCACAGCTATTCTCTTATAGCTGTTAGAATGGCTGTGGGGAGAGAGGCACAGAGCAGCAAGCTCTCAAAATCTGCAGAGGACTAGGACTTCTGCGTCTGGTAGGGGATACGCAATGATGCAGACACCGACATTTTAGGCGACAGGACAAAGTTTTCCCAACATGTCAAAAATAGCATTAGCAACTTCCACTCGAGACATAGGTATGACAGAATTGAAGGAGCTCAAAGAAATAGTAGCATATTCATACTTTTTTTTGCAAAAGAACTTACAATAGCCAAGAGTTGGGACCAACTTGAACATCCATTAACAGGTGAAGGAATAAACAAAGCTGTTCACCACAGCACTGCCACTCAGTGTTAAAATGAAGGGAACCTCTCACAGGAAGCAGGGCACATGAGGTCAGGCGTGCAAGGGCGACCTTTAGGACTCTGCATGCACCGGGCATACATCACACCTCTCTCAATTTGCTAAACCGGAACTGTACAACTGCCCCTCCCCCGTCACCCCGCCACTCCTGCGGACCCCCTGTCTAGTCTGTTTCTCAGAACTAAACTACTCTACACACGATCCATTCATTAATTAATTTAATTAAAATTATTTAAAAGAAAGCCTCAGGATGTGGGCAAGGCTCAGCTAATGCACGTGGGTCTTGGCGCTAAAAGAGTTGGGAGGCTGGAAGACCGTGGAGATGATGAGGTAAGAATCACAGGGATGATTCCACCGTCACTCCCAGCACAGGCATCCCCTTGGCAGTGTCCGGGACACTCCAGCTGCAATCCTTTTACATGAACTGCTCACAGACAAGACAGCACAGATCAGAGAGAGACAGGCTGAGGTGCTGTCCACTTGGTGCAGTCTTAGCTAGGAGCTCGACCTTGTACTCAGAATTGGCCCTGCTTTATGGAAACCTGGGAGCAAAGCCGCTGCTTGCGCACCTGCCACACATCTGACAGTGCCTAGGACAAATCAAACATGCCGATTCAAGGGCTTTCTCAGCCAATGCTAGCAGACAGATTTAAACACACACTGAATAAATCGTCTGAACTGATGTAAAGCAGGCTACTCACAGTTCTCAGAGGACGCAGATGGGAGCTGGTGAGCCAGAGAGACGGCATCCAGGAAGGCTCTACACAGCAGGTGCCACCCACACCTTCCTTCCATCTGACAGCCCACAGCCAGGGCTCTGATGGATTTGAGGCTATGAACTCTACCGTGGTTCTTTCTCCTCCGATCTCCTTCCCGGGTAGGCTTTTCCTGAACCCAAATTCCAGCCCCAGTCCTGCTAATTCCCCCTAATACTTCTCAAGCTATATGTGCCTGCTGGACCCATAGAGAGTGCCTACCTAATTGTACTGACTAGTTATTTCTGTCTGTTTGTGTGTTTGTGTGTTTGTTTTTGTCAGCTTGATACTAACTTGAGACACCTGGAAAAAAGAAACCTCAGTTGGGAGATTTCCTCCATCAGATCGGCTTTGTGGATGTGTCTATAGAACATTCACTTGATTAACGAACTATGTAAAAGGACCCAGCCTAGAGAGGTGGGGCCACTTCTGGGCAAGTGGTTCCAGGCAGTATAAGAAAAGGTAAGTGAACATGAGCCAGACAGCAAGGCAGTAAGCAGCATTTCGTGACTGCCTCTGCTTGAGTGCCTGCCTCCAGGCTGCTGCTTGCCCAGGGTTTTCTTCAATGATAGACTATGGTATGTAAGTTCAATTCATGTAAACCTCTTCAGCTTGCTTTTGGTCATTGTCTCATCACAGACACAGAGAAGCCAACTAGGACACTAATGTTTCCACTAAGGTATTAAAAAAAAAAAACTATAGTATTTGTGACTTTCTTTGTTCTATTATTACTATAGAAACTTCAGAAAACTACTTTCACGTTTGAATATAGAATTTAGAATAGCCTAGATCTATGTTCCCAGGCCATGATCCCCTCTTGTTTGGATCCAGAATAAACTATCTCTTATCCTGTTTTTGCATCAACACACTTTAGCCCAAGGGGACGTGTAGTTACCACTTTCAGCTTTATGAGAAATTAGCAGCACAAGATCTGACATCACACAGAAAACCAGATGTGTCAGACTACTTTTGCAGTCTACAGACATGGGTGATCTCAGAAGCCTTGCCATGCTCTAAGTATCCACCAATCTTCATGGCTTTGGAAAAGTAGGATTTGGGAAAGAATACTCCTAGCCTCCATCATGACAAAGACCTCCTCCACAGGAGAGAAGTCTCTGACAAAGCCATGTGCAGATGAGACAGACAGTCTCTACTCCAGAGCCAGAGAGTTTCCTCTCTCACCTACAGGGACACAGGAGCCCTGAGTCATGAGGAGAATGGTGTAACACTGGGGAAACTGAGGCAATCTCAGCTTTAGGTACAAGCCTCAGTGTGCTGAGATCTTGTTGAGATACTGTTGAATGCTCTATTCACCTTCACACAGCAAGCTCACTGAAAACAATGGGTTCTACCCAAAAGTCCCTGAAAGGAGGTAAACAGAGAGTGATAAAGCCAAGAGAGACAGGATAAAATTAGATGGGTCTGAGATCCATAGTATCTACAGCTACTGTGAGCATCCATATAGTCCAGCTCCCTGCACGTGGACCAAGTTCTCACCCGAGACCCTGTCTGCATCTCTATCATTCTGTATCTTCTAACACAGAAGCCTGGAGAGAGCCCACTGTTAGGACTAGATGTGGGAAAGGACAGATGCTGGAGTTACCAAATGGAAACTTCAATGTGTGATTGGTTGATTAAGTGCTCTAATGGACAGAGCAGAAGCATAAGTCAGAAGAGATTGTTGCTATCAACAGAGACACTCAAACTAAAAAGAAATTTAAAAAAAAAATCAAGCATGGGCTTTCAAAGGGCTCCTGAATATGACAGAAGAGTGAAAACCAATGAACAGTGGAAAGGTCATCAGAAGCTGTCCAGGCCAAAACATGTAATCAAGATAAAGAAAAAAAACACAAAAAAGAACATCTAAGACAAGTGATTTGGCAACTGTCTGGAAAGGAACTGAGCATTAAAATGACCAGAGTTTTCCCCCCAAATCAATACAGAAGCCAAAGCACTGATCCAGGGTGTCCAGAGAACTCAAAGTGAAGTAAACATCAAAGCCACAAATTGAACCCTGCCCACTTCCCACACCAGCCCACCATAGTCTACCCAAGGGATAGCAAAGACAAAGGAGATGTTGTTGAGCAGAGGATCAAGAAGTCCTACCCACCATGAGGGCACAGGAGAAGACATCTCTTCAGGTGTGATTTTACTGAGAAGAAAGCAGATGGAGGTATTTAAAAGAAAAAAGTATTTGCCTGTACCTTCCACAGGGTCTGGCAGCCTGAGCTGATGCCTAAAACCCACGTGGTGGGAAAAGAGAACCAGCTCCTACCGGCTCTCCGATCTCCACACTAGCTTCAGCATGCACATCCCATACAGAAAATAAGTAAATGTAAAATAGACTGTTAAGGAAAAAAGAGAAAAGTATTACCTAAGTACTAAATTCACTAAAGAGTACCACTTTTGAATTTCATGTGGAATACAATTATCCTTCAAAATGAAGATGCAAATGCCTTTCCTCAGTCTCAGTGGGTCATAGAACAAGATGGATGTTCATGAATGTGAAGGAGAAAGGAAATTGGCTGGAATGGTAAGCAAGTGAGGGTGAGAGAGATCAACATGCATTGAGTATACATGCCAAATTGTTTAAAAACAAATTTAATTAATAATGAACAAGCAATAAATTCAAAGGCAGAAAAATGTCACCAGTGGCCATTCATTCTCCAGGCAACATTAAGTTCTTCATTCAGACGGGCATCAGAGAAGGAATAAAATAAGAAAACCAGGAAAACTAGAATTACATTCAAGAACATACTTTAGAATCAGGACTCCCACAGATGTTAACATAAAAGCCCTGGTGCAGGGCCTGGAGAAAGGATGCAACTCTGATACAAGTTACGTACCCTCCTCCCAGGAAGAAGCAGGAGGAGCTGACCTGGGAACTGTGCAGTGACCACAGTTTGCAACACTGAAGAGAGACTGCACTGTGTGAAAGTCTGAGCTCTGACACCTCGATGGTTTCCCACAGACACTGTGAATAATCACCATGCTTTGAGCTTGATGGTGATGTTAGAGGAAGTGAATGGTGGGAGTCAGCCTTCCTGCTCTTGTGAGACGTCATTGATAAGAAAAAGAAAAAGATATGGGTCAATTAATTCAGATAGTAATGAGTTAGAACTGGAGACACCAACATACACTGTCTAAACATACCAGTGCTTATCAGTAGAGACTTTTATATATGTGCGCACGTGGCGGTTAGTCTACTTTTCAGTAATTCCTTACCCTAAGAACCGAATGAAGTCTGCAGCAGCAATTTGCCAAGTGGTTGACAGCTGAGCTGTGACTTCTAATACCATCTGTTAATACAGGGACACCAAGACTTCATGGAAGTTGACTGGCTCTGGGGATGAGGATCATGTTATCATGCCAAAAAAATACAAGAATGATAAAATAAGCAACCCAAACTGCCTATATTCATACAGAGCTTTGTCTAAGGGACACTGCTGAGCACACTTTGGTGGCCAAGGCAGAAATAAGTAGAATAAATGATAAAAGTAATCCTGGAATGTGAACTTACTGCAGAATTTCTAAAGTAGGAAACAGATCTCCACATATATAAATACAACTTGGAGCAAAGAAATACCTGAGAGACTCTAGACACATTGAATATACAGATTCATGTACAGCTTCCTCTCTCAAACAGCTGTCCAGAACCTGTTTGCTCATGGAGACCTCGTTCCAAAGAGTAACCCTTGTAATCTGTTGTATCTAGAGCTAATTTTGTCTCTATAATCAACAGTCTTCATAATAACGTTGTATCTATAACCAATACTCCCTATATAAATAATGTATCTATCATCAGCAGTACCTAAACAATGTGCATCTTTATTCAACATATAAGCTATAACGCCCTTTCTATGCCCTACATTGTAAACATAGCCAATACTGTTTCTATAATCAACAGTGTATCTATAGTCAACTCTCTTTAACCAGTGCTGTATATATACACAACACGTCTTTATGACTAGCATTAAATCTGTATCCGTACTGGTTAATTATTTTGTCAACTTGACACTAGCTAGAATCCTCTGGGAAGAGGATGTTTCAACTCAGAAAAAGCCTTCATCAGATTATCCGATGGCAAGTCTCTGAGGCATTTTCTTCATTGATGATTGATGAGGGCCCAGATGACTGTGAACCTGGGCAGGTAGCCCTGGGTGCTATAAGAAAGCAGGCTGAGAAAGTCACAAAAATTAATCTCATATGTTCCCCAGAACTCTGCTTCAGCTCCTAGCTTCAGGTTTCTGCTCAAGCTCCTGATTCCCCTTCATAATGGACTGTAAAGTTCGAGCTGAACCCTTTCCTACCCAATTGCCTTTCATTGTGGTCTTGATCATGGTAATAGAACTCTGACTAGGACAGAAATCTGTGCCATGATCATGGGATATTGCTGTGACAGGTCTGACAATGTGTGGAGGGAAAGTGTGGGGGTTAAGGCTTCAGACTTGACAAGCCACTGAGTGTTCAGAGTGCAGTGAGCACTCTGTGGGAACTCGAGAGATAATCAAGGCCTGGCTTGTAAAAAGATAGACTGGAGTTTGACAGCCTCTTAAAGACTCTATTAGGAACATTTATGTGGTATTTTGAATTGAGAATCTGTGGTTCTCACCAGCTGAAGCTGAAGAATTGGTTGTGATTAACAAGAGACCAGCACCACTGCAGTGACACCTTTGTTTTGCTGGGGCAATTGATTCTAGTTATATGGGGCTGGGAAATCATCTGTGATGAAGAAGAACCAAAAATCACTGAGGTTAAATCTTCCAGAAAGTGTTTCCTCAAAGTCAGCACACAGATGCTGTGGTCTAGAGAGAGCCAAGGCTGGATCCTAGGCTGATAGTCAAACTTAGTAATATGTAAGATCTCCTGTGTGGTACTGGTTTCAAAGGCATGAAGGGATAATGAAGAGGAGATGAGGCTTGGCACTGTGAACAGACAGGAGAGACCATTGGTAAAAATGCAGACTCACTTGTAGTGCGGACCCTGAGATTGAAAGGGTCATGGAGAGAAGTGAGGCATAGAGCCATGTGTCAGGGTTAGAATTTCTGGAGAGAGCTCAGGAGGGAAAGATGTACCATGTGGAGATACAGCATGTTAGAGGTGCCAGGACCCCAGGACTTCCAACAAGAATGTGGGATAGAGCTGGCCTGTACCTATGAGACAGCCACTTATGCTATGAACAGCAAAGTTTGAGAAGTGGATCTGTCCAAGCCCTTTGGAACCTAGAAGATCCTGAGTGTACATGTACCACAATTTCTGCATCCATTCCTCCACTGGAGGACATCTGGGGTGTTTTCAGCTTCTGGCTATTACAAATAAGGCTGCTACAAACATGGTTGAGCAAATGTCCTTATTGTGTACTTGAGCCTCTTTGGGGTATATGCCTAGGAGTGGTATAGCTGGATCTTGAGGAAGCGCTATTCCTAGTTGTTTGAGAAAGTGCCAGATTGCTTTCCAGAGTGGTTGTACAAGTTTACATTCCCACCAGCAGTGGAGGAGGGTTCCCCTTTCTCCACAACCTCTCCAGCATGTGTTGTCACTTGAATTTTTGATCTTAGCCATTCTGATGGGTGTAAGCTGAAATCTTAGGGTCATTTTGATTTGCATTTCCCTTATGACTAAGGACGTTGAACATTGGAATATTACTCAGCAATAAAAAACAAGGAAATCATGAAATTTGCAGGTAAATGGTGGGATCTAGAAAAGATCATCCTGAGTGATCTATTCCAGAAGCAGAAAGTTGCACACAGTATATACTCACTCACATAGACATATAATATAGGATAAACCTACTAAAATCTGTACACCTAAAGAAACTAATCAAGAGGGAGGACTCTTGCTAAAATGCTCAATTCCTATCCAGAAAGGCAAAGAGGCTGGACATCAGAAGAAGGAGAAAAGAGGGAACAAGTCAGGAGCCTGACACAGACTATTGTAGGTCATGTCACCCCTAGGCAGGTGATCCTGGACAATATAATAAAGAAGTCCTAGCAAGCTATAAAGATCAAGCCAATAAACGCATTTCTCCATGGTCAGCTTCAATTCCGGCCTTCAAAGCCTTGCCTTGAGTTCATGCCTTGGCTTCCCTTGATGGTGGAATATAATCTAAAAGCCAAATAAACTCTTTCCTCCCAAGTTGCTTTTGGTCATAGTGTTATATCACTGTGAAAACCTAATCAGAACAATAATCAACAGTATCTCTATAACCAACATGGTCTATAACAGACACTCTGTCTCTAACGAGCATTGTCTCTATAATTGCCTTAATTAGGGTTTTATTGTTGTGAAGAGACACCATGACCATAGCAACTCTTATACAGGAAAACTTTCGACTGGGGCTGGCTTATGTTTCAGAGGTTTATTCCATTAACATCAGGTGGAAAGCACAGCAGTGTCCAGGCAGAGATGATGTTGGTATCTGAGAGTTCTATATCCAGGTCAGCAGGCAGCAAGAAGGAATAAACACTGGGCCTGGTTTGAGCATTTGAAACCTAAAAACCCAACCCCAGTAACACGTCTCCTGCAACAAGGCCACACCTACTGCAAGGCCACATCTGTTGATACTGCCACTCCCTCTGAGCCTATGAAGCCATTTTCATACAAGTCACCACAATAATTAACATGATATATACAAAAACCTTGTATCTACAACCAAAACTGTCTCTTTAAGCACCATTGTGTCTATGACTAAACTTCCTACAGGAAACCTAGATTACTGATAACATAAATATTGATATTTTATAATGATAGAATAACATTGTATTTTATCATAACATTAGAAAAATATTGAAAGATATCAGACAGACCCTTAAGAATAAAATGAGCCCAAATCATGAGACTTTATATGTAATTAACTATATATTTTTTAATTTTTTGAGACAGGGTTTCTCTGTGTAGCCTCAGCCGTCCTGAACTTGCTTTGTAGACCAGGCTGGCCGCAAACTCTCAGAGCTCCTCCTGCCTCTGCCTCCCTGAGTGCTGGGATTGCAGGTGTGTACCACCACACCCGGCTTAAATTAACTATATTTTCATGGAGTATTATTTCAGTGCTGGAAATAGAAGTCAGGCCCTGGCCTGAGTATATGTTTCATAGTGGGTGTTATTTTCATCAGTAAAAAATTATCTAAAAATATTTTTAGAAAGGTTTTCCTGACCAGACAATAAGAGAGGCTCCAAGTGAAAATCATCAGGGTCTCCAGCATGCCTGGTATACCCAGATTTGGCATCCTGCAAGCCCTGGGGCCCCTTAGAGGAAGAGCAAGCACTCGGCTTATCTGAGATGACTTCTGCATGACAGCTTTGTTATTGTTGCCTGTAGTCTTGGGATTCCTTATCTAAATGTCTGCAGAGTAAGTGCCTGAGCCGCTGACACACTATACAACCCACTTGGAACGTGCCTCTCCTGCCCAGCACACCTGCAGCTGGGCCATACAAAAGCATCAACTGGACTGCTGCCCAAGAATCTAACTCCATCTTCTTTACTTTCCGGGAAGCCAGCTGAGACGCTGATGGCTGACAACACTGGAAATGCATGTAGAGGCCATCTGAGTGGCTCTGTACAGAACACTCACATTCAGGCATGTTTGGGACCCCTGCCAACCTTGAGATTGTCTTCAGCAGTATTGGACAGGAAATGAAGCCACGTGCTTTAAGCAAAGCCCCTCCTTTCTATTCCTTATTCCGCCATTAGAGACATTGCCCATTTGCAGTTATATAACTCTTAGGAGCTAAGTGGCTGGAGAGATGTGGGAGACTTGAGAAAAATGCATTATTTTTCCTGGCAAGAGAGCTGCTGAAATTCAGAATTCTGCCACTGTTTGCTGAGTGGTTCAATATATTCAGTTCACAGTATCTGTAGGACACATCTGAATCACATTCCTATAAATGGACCAGCCATGACGGCTTAAGCTTGTCCTTACAGAGAGGCTGACGCAGGAGCATTCCTGTTAAATGTGGTCCAGGTGGGCTGTATGATGTGTTTCCGTACAGCCTGACAACAGTATGAGACTTGGCCTCAGAATAGCAATGCGAAGCGTGTGTGTGACAATGGATGACACATAGGAAGCAGACGCTAGGTTCCTGTCACCACCACAGCTTGAGTTAACAGTCACGATGTTTCCAAAATCCAGTCACTCGTGATTTCTCATATGTGATCCTGAATATGGCAGGTTGGAGCAAACTGCCCAGGCATTTTTATTTTATTTTTATTGCAGTTATTTATTTATTGGGGGAACAGTGCATGCATGAGCATGGATGTCAGAAGACAACTGGAAGGAGCTGGTTCTCTACTTTCACCATGTGAAGATCAAAATCAAGTTTTCCAGCTTGGCAACAGTTGTTTTTATTTCCTGAGACATGTCACTGGCCCAACATGTTGGTTATTTTAATCAACAGATCATTTGATCTCAGTGTGTCAGGAAGCTCACCCGCCCTGCGGCTGCTGTGCTGGATATCTGCTGCAGATGATATCCATGGACTACAGGGGCCCCTGAGCCTTCCCTTGATGTCCACTGATGATGTTCATTCTAAGGCCTTAAAGGGGAGACTGGGCCATGTTGGGAGAACCAGAGGATACAGAAACACAAAACCAAAGCTCCATGTGCAGCAATCATCGTGGCATTCTTCGGTAAAACCAGTTGTTTATAATATAGAGGTACGTGGTCGGTCATTGGGTGAGGCCCTGATGAGAAGTCACGCACCAGGAGCCCTTTCCGCTTGCTTCCAACTCAAATCAATGCTACTTCACGGGGATCCTGAAAACAGATTCAACATGAAACCCAGATGTTAGTGTGAATGTTCACAGCCATGCGCAGCACATGCACACATGACTTTGTAAATATGTTATAGGGCAAGTTATTCTGTGTCAGGGAAGCTTAAGATAACCTTGTGCACATACACTCAGGAAATGAAATTTATTGAGAGAAACATGAATTTCTCTAGGAGAATATAAATGTTACTGTCAGCTTAAGTAACTGGTATAATTTAGATCTTGAATTTGAGTTATTGTTATTACGTCAAAGCAGCCACTTCCTCAATCGTGTTCTGCCAGATGTGGAAGCACAGCTGTCAGCCCTGCAAGTTCAAGACCAACCTGGTCTACATAGAGCTGTCAAGACCAGCTTTGTTGACATAATGAGCTCCTGTCTCTAAACAAACAAACAAACAAATGCCCATCTATTAGAAAGCCCTGGCTATCTTAACCTTTTGGAATCTGTTCTAGTCTCCAGTTTTCAAGGTTTGGGTAAGTTGAAATGGCTAAAATTTTAAGATGATTTTTATTTTTTTAAAGCCAACACTTTCTCTATTTTCTATTATTAGATTCATTTAATTTAGTTTAATACTGATTGTTTTTTAGATTATGAGTACATGTTTGTTCGTGTGTACATACACATATGTGTATATGCATGGAGAACAGAAGAGGGAGTCAGAGCGCTTGGAGCTGGCGCTACAGGCAGCTGTTAGCCACCTGCTGTGAGTACTGGAAAGCAAATGTGGGTCCTGTGAAAGAGCAGCACGTGTTCTCAACCACTGAGCCATCCCTACAGCCTGTTTTTCTGTTAAAAACCTTTGAATCTGACATTCTTCAGGCAAGAAGTTTTTGTTTTAATTGATGATTTTTTAGGTCAAGACTCTATGGAGGAACAAAACAGAGTATATATGTATGATGTGTGTGCGTGTTTGTGTACATGCGCATATACACATGCATATATGTGAATATACATGTGATTTATTAGAGCAGCTCACACGTTGTGGTCTAGAAGTCTAACAATGTCTATCAACAGACAATCCAAGAATCCAGTACTTGGTCAGTCCACTGGGCTGGATGTCTTGGCTGATCTTCAGTAGATTCCAGAATCCCATAGTAGGGATTGAATGCTAGTAAAGAAATGAACTTGCTAGAAAGAGTGAGGGCAAGCAGGCAAAGACCTGGAGCTCCCTTCTCTTCTTCTCCGTCCTTTCTATAAGCTGCCAACAGAAGATGTAGCCAGATTAAAGATGGATCTCCCCTCCTCAAAAGGTTCTGAGTAAAGATGGGGCTTCCCACTTCAAATGACTTAGTAGAGAAAAATCCCTCACAGGAGTTCCCAGCCACCTGGGTTTCACTTAACCCTAGATGAGGTCCAGTTGACAACCAAGAACAGCCATCACAAGGGCACCCCTTGTCAATGTGACACACAATCTCATCTCCTTATGTCATGCTTAATTTCCAAATGGAAACAATAAGAAGGTCATAATTATGCTTAACATGATTATGACCATTCCATATAAAACTGCAAATGCATTATATATTAAATCAGGCCATAATTATGGTTAACATGATATAAATATCTTTTATACAACTACAAATGCATGATAAATGTAAAAGTGCCAATTTCCCTTGAGGGACATTCTTTTAATATCTCAAACAAATATGATAACCACTGATATTTTCTTAATTGATGTAAGAAATAGAGGACAGAAAACACAAATATCTGTGCAAACAAATTCATAGCAAAGTACAGCAGAAACAGTCGAATCAGTTATACTCCTAGTTTCTGCGACTGACCACATGATCTAAGCTGGTTCTTATAACTACCATACTCTACTACCCAGTCCATACTCCACCACCCACACCAGGCATCTCAGAAGGTCTTGTTTCTTCCCCTGGACGAGTGACCCACACCTTCATTCCTGGAGGGTCTGTGTCCTTCGTCATTCTGCCTGGATTAGGCTGTTGTAGTTTCCCATTGACTCTAATCACAGGACATGGCGGCACCAACAGACGCCCTAAAGGATCTCCTGCACTGCAGATATAATCTTTTCTTATGTCCACTGGGGAGAAGCAATCCAATTTCCACTTGGTAATCTAGATCAATCACCCCTCTTAACACTGTTGTTTCTTTTTTAGCCTTTTGGCACCAGATGCCCAAATGTGCCAGGAGGACATCTGAGCTTCCAGTTAAATGAAACGTTTGTTGTGGCTCCTGGCAGGAGAGATCCCTACCTCTGGAACCAAGACTGCTAGGCCAGCAGAACTTAAGGTGTCAGGGGCAGGAAGAAAATTTTTTCTAGTAAAAAATCAGTAGATATGATAGTGGAATTTTTCTCTTTTCCATACCTTGAATCCTGGATTCAAGGATCCTTGCTATGGGAGAAACAGTAGCATATATTGGGTGGTGGTTAAAGCATTTACCACCAGAGGACCCTGCCCCAGCCCTCCAGGCTGCTGCTATCTAACTGACTCTGTAACTGCATCTACAAAGGCTGTTTCATCTTTCCATCTGGCCAGCTGCTTAGGATAAGGGGGAACATAGTAAGACGAGTAGATTCCATGTTCTTGGCCCACTGTCATCGTTCTCTGGCTTTCAAGGCTTCCTTGATCAGAAGAAATTCTGTATGGAATAAAATAATGGTGGAAAAGGCATCCTCTAAAGTTCATGGAAAGGTAGTTTAGGTAGAAGCATTATATACAGGATAAACAAATCCACAGGCAGAATAAGCATCTACTCCAGTGAGGACAAAGCTTTATATTTTCCATGTAAGAGGAAGTGAGCCAACACGCTTAACCTGCCACTAGGCTCTGGTTGGTCACCCCAAAGAATGGGGCCATATCTGAGGTTCAGTGTTGCTCTGCTGTTGGCAGATATGGCCCTCATCAACATCTGTGGCCAGGTCAGCCTTCATGAGTGAAAGGCCATGTTGTTGAGCACAAGCATAACCCCATCTCTGCCATCATGGCCTATCATGGGGCCATTAAGCAAAGACAAGAGTGGCTGGGGAAAGAGGTTGACTCTCCACAGAACCTGTCATCCTACCTACTTCATTACAGAACTCCTCCTCAGTGAAGTCACCTTTTGATGAGAGTTTACATGGGACACAAGAATTGTCACATCCTCTGTCCATTTGCAAAGATCTATCTACATACTTCTTCCTCTGATGTCTTTCTCACCAATTTGCCAATCCTGCTCCTTCAAAGAACCTGACCATTAAGCCAATCCACTGGTTATAGTCTCTGAATCAGTGGACAGTCACACTCTGGGTCATTTCTCCTTCAAAACAAAATGTATGACTATATGTACTGCCTCAAGTTCTGCCCACCATAAACATTTTCCTTCACCAGTGTCTTTCAGGGTTGTTCCATAAAAGTTAAAATGATGAAGCTGTCCACTTCTTGGTGGTCCTTGCGTAACATGCAGAACAATAAGTAAACCAGCCCTAGTCTTCCTTTCCTTAGTCAACCAACCATAGGATACACCTCATGCGGCTTTAGGTGCTTTCTTTGAAGCAAATGGCACTGTAATGGGAATAGAAAGCATTGGCACTTGGGAAACTTTTCATGTAACTTGCTTGTGCCTTCAGGCCCTGATTGGGCATAATCATATATATACCACTTCCATTTGGTAATGATTTGGTGCTGTGCACATCCTTCCATAAGACTTAGTAGGTCATAAAAAGCACAACTCATGAGCACAGTTCAGGTTGCATGGTGACATACTGACACACAAATGTTGTCAAATGTTGAGTTTCCTCTAAGGCCCAATAGCAGGCATGAGCTGTCTCTTAAAGGGAGAAGAGCTGTCTGTAGATAATGGTAGAACCTTGTTCCAAATTTCCAAAGATCTCTCCATGATTCATATATAAGGGCCAGCCAAAGGCTCCAAACAACATCCCCATCTTCCACTGATAGTTCAAGTACCATCAGGTTTGCTGGATCAAATGATCCAAATGGTAGAGCAGCATGTACAGCAGCCTGGACCTGTTGAAGAGCGTCTCCTCTTCCATACCACACTCAAAGCTAGAAACCTTCCAAGTCATTTCATGCATGGGCTGGAATGCGAGGAATGTGCTGTCTCCAGAATCCAACAGATCTACTACACATTTTGCTTTTTTCTTGGTGGTGGGAGAGGCCAGGTCAATAAGTTATTATTCACCTTATAAGTAGTACCTCTGCATGTTCCATACCACTGGACTCCTAAGAATTTCACTGAGGTAAAGGGTCTTTGAATTTTGGTTGGATTTATTTTCCACTCTCTGATGCGCATATTTGTTAGCAGCAAGCTCTAAGAGCTTGCTACCCCCTGCTCATTGGTCCAATCAGCATAATGTCACCAATATAGTGAGCCAATGTGATATTTTGTGGAAGAGACAGATGACCAAGATATCTTAGAACTAAGTTATGACACAGGCTAAAAGTGAATATATCTTTGAGGTAAAACTATAAAGGTACACTGTTGGCCTTGTCAACAGGCACCAAATTGCTTCTGGTGATCCTTGTGAATGAGCACCAAGAAAAAGGTGTTTGTGAAATCAATAGCTGCATACCATGTACCAGAAGATGTATTGATTTGTTCATGTAAAGACCTCACATCTAGTACAGCAGCTGCAACTGGAGTCACCACTTGATTGAGTTTTCAATGGTCAATTATCATTCTTCATGATCCATCTGTCTTCTGTACTGGGCAGATAAATGAGTTAAAGAGAGATGTAGTGGGAAAACCAACAACCTCCATCTTTCAAGTCCTTGATGGTGACACTGATTTCTGCATTTCCTCCATGGCTGTAATACAGGCTTTGATTCATTATTTTCCCTGGCAAAGGCACTCTAAAAGCTTCCATTTGGCCCTCACATTACAGGTTAGGTAACCAATGTTAAAATTCTGCCAACTTCTAAGTGTATCTGTCCCAATTATGCATTTTGGAATTGGGGAAATAACTATAAGACAAATTTAGGAACCTACCAACTGGACCTACTGTAAATTGGACTTCAACAAAAGTTCCATTAATCATGTGACTTTAATTGGAGGCCACAATGCGTCTTGAGGTCCCCAGAATCGGGTCAGTATTGAACCAGTATGCAATAGAACCCAGAAGGTATGATGTATCCTTTCAGCCAGTGTATAGCTCCCCTTGTAAAAGGCCTTAGGTCCCCCTCAGGAAGGACTGTGGCAAGGCTAAGTAAAACTGTTAGGTGTTTTAACAAAGTCTTTCCTCGGGGGAACCTGGTCTTCCTTCATTCAAGGAGTCCTGGGTCTGCAAACTAACTCAGGTTTGGAAATTAATATTCTCTTTCACCATGATCCAATGTATTCTTTCTTTCATTTGTTTGAGAATTTTTCTTCTCATACAGATCAAACACACATGGAAGAGGCTTCTGATCAGTGTCATGCTTGGAAACACCATGATTGATTAGACAGTACCACGGGTCCATGCAAATCATTTCACATAAAAATCACTTTGTGTGTACTGCCTGTATACTACTGTGTACAGATCAGGCCATTATGAGCATTGCTTCCCCTGTGCTGCCCATTATGAGTAACTAAGATCACCTTGCCTTTGGCAGTTTAGTGCTGTGACCTGGCTCTTGCTTCTTCGGGGCTCAGTTAAACCCATTGTATTTAATTCATTTAACTGAGCAGCAGTTTCTCCCACCCTAAAGTCGAGCACAAGGAAAAGAATGGCAACAAGGCCCTTCAAATGTGCTGCTGCCCTTCTCACCACGTTTCTGCTTGCAGGATTAGTGAAGGGCATGTCTTCTGGGCCTCCCCATTGTGAATGGTGAAGTTTTACACAGTATGTCCTCTCTAGAATTTCAATTTCTCTCATCCTTAAATTCCCCTCTTCAACACTAAGCCAAGAGATATCAAGCATCTCCAACTCCTTTTCAGTAGCCCATCTTTTGATAAGCGCTCCAGTCAACCATTCAAACAAACTGTTGACACCTTTGTAGCTGTGAGAGCTTACGTATTAAGCTTAGACTCTCTACTCAGGGGCCCATATCAATGAAGTCAGATTGATCCACCATTGTCCTTCAACCTCAGAACCCATTTCTATACATATTCCCCAGACTTCTGGCTGAATAAATTAGCTTCTAATTTTTAGTTATATAATGTATTGGTCCTTAGTGGTACAATTCGCCTTCTCGGGGACTGCATTTTCTATCTCTCCTCTAGGAGCCTGCTTGGCCTTAGGTCTGGTTGTAGGTCTTGAGCAGTGTTTCTCTCAACCTTCCTAATGCTGCATGCAACTCTTTAATACAGTTCCTCATGGGGTGGTGACTCCCAACCATAACTTTTTTTGCTGCTACTCCGTAACTATCATTTTGCTACTGTTATGAATCATAATTTAAATATCTGATATGCAGGATATATGAAATGTGATTTCCAGGGGGTCATGACTCACAGGTTGAGAACCAGTGGTCTAGAAGAAACTACTGTTAAACCCTGAGTATTGTCCTTCCTTTCTCCTTCAGGGAAAGCCACTGCTAGTTTAGCACATAATGAAGGATTAACTTCCTCAGTAAAAGACAGTGTTTCAGGGAGTGGGAACTGGAGTACATCTTCTGCTGAGAGTGGAGAGACACCTTCCTCTGGTGAGATAAGCCCTTGAAGATCTGAGGGTTCAAAATTTTCAGCCTCAATAAGATCCTCCTACACATCTCCATCCCAAGTTACAGGATTCCATTCTTTAACGATTAAAGACCTTGCTTTAACCACCAACACCCTCTGAGGCTTGGGCCTGAATTTTCATTTTAATCCAGCCAAACTTATAATGAAATCTTCAGTTGAAATTTCCACAACTGGATCTCTGAGGCTGCTGGGAGAAGATTCTCTTCCAGGGCACACTTAGAAACCTTTAGACGGTTTATGTGCATCTGGGGCCTGTCAGTTTCATCACTGAGTTCATTGTTGTCCTTCATCATATTCTGAGACGCTGAATGTTGGTTAATTTTATCACAGAGCTCATTCTTTTCCTTTGTCAGTTTATCCAGAGTTCCTAGGAGCAACTGACCAGCAAAATTATTTTCTTTATTTATTCACAAATTTGTAAAATTTTTCTGTACAGAGTCACCACATTCCTCGCCTCTCACAATTGGTGATTCAGGGAAATTAAATTCAACTGTCTCAATAAATTTATAAAATAGTTCACACCAAAAGATCTTGATACTCTTCACGCTTCTAGAAGAGGCTTCAGTGACTGGAGGTGTCAGAAAACTGGGAGAAGCCTATTTCAGATTCTTTAGAATTTCAACTTCTGTTGTTGTCGTTGTTGCTCTAAAACCACTTCTGATACCAAAATCTGTATTAGTCGAGGTTCTCTAGAGGAACAGAGCAGATAGAACACACACACTCATAAGTTATTAGAGTAACTTACAGGGTGTGGTCCATCCAGTCCAACAATGACTGTGTACTACCACCAGACAGTCTAAGAACCCAGTAGTTGTTCAGTGCATGGGGCTGGATGTCTCAACTAGTCTTTAGTATATGCCAGAATCCCAAAGAAGTAGATTCTAATGCCAGTAAAAGAATGGACTTGCCAGCCAGAAAGAGAGCAAGAGCAAGAAGGCAAGGACTATGGTCATCCCTCCATGTCCTCTATATAGGCTGTCAGCAGAAGGTGTGGCCCAGATTAAAGGTGAATTTTCCTACCCCAAAAGATCCTGATTAAAGATGGGTGTTGCCACTTCAAATGATACAATTTTTTAAAAAAATCTCTCCACAGGTGAGCCCAGTAGGGTTTTAGTAATTCCAGATGAAGTTACACTGTCAAGCATCACAACAACTTTATTCAGTTTGTATCACAGTTTATGAATCTGCTGATTAATCTGATAAAGAGGAAGTTGTTTACTGTCCACCACTGTCCATGGAAGTGATTTCAGGATTCATGAAATCGTGGGGAACATACAAAGAATTCCGACTCCCCTGTGCCTGATCTTCAACCCTTGTTCTATGCTTTCCTTTTTTTCTTGGAAAGCCAACATTTCCTTCACATGATAATACAGAGTCACATTTGCCATTGTTAAGGTGAGAAAAGCAATAACAAGACAGCTTTATTGTTGGTCTGTAGCTTTTCAGATTGTCTCAGTTGGCCCTAACAATCCATCACTACAAAATAAAACCCAAGGTCATGACTGTCATTTCATGTTCTTTAGTCTCCCTCAGTTTGGACCATTTGCAGTGTGTTTGTATTGTAGCATTTTGCAGAGCACAGGTCAGCTGCTTTGATGCTCACTAGCTGTGCAATCCCAGATAGGTGTCTCCAGTGCAATTTCCTGTCAGAACGTCATACCAGAGGCGGTTGGTGTCAGTGCTATCTTTGGTTGCTTTAACAAAACGGTGTTCTCCTGGATTCCCAAACAGTTTCAGCTTCTTCCATTTTCACCAATTAGCATGCTATGGGAGCTCTGATGATGTTCTGTGGCTCCCATGCTCACCCAGTGAGTGGTTCAGTGTCCACCATGGCTCCTGCATGGAATAGGCATCATCACCCTTCTTGCTGGATGTGCTTTTCTCCCTTTGTTGCTAATGTGGCATTTTCTCAGCCCTCCACCTGTACCACAGCTATTCAAGTACACACAGGCTTGTCAGATATTGGTCTGTATTAAATATTGTTATTCTGTGGAAATTTGTAGCCAGTCATAAGTTCAGTTCGGGCTGTAGTATACAGATATTTTAGAATAATGTGGTGCTTTGAGAATGCCTTATGTAGGGTTGGATGTTCTGCATACCTGTTCCACAGTTGGTGGCAGTGTTCAGAGAAGTTTGGGTAGTGCAACCTTGCTGGAGAAGTATGTCACCAGGGCAGGCTCTGAGGAGGTTAAAAGCCTCCCACTTCCAGATCCCTCTGTCTCTCTCTTTCTCTCTCTGCATGCCTGTTTATCTGTCCCCCCTGCCTCCTCCCTTCCTCCCTCCCTCCTTCCCTCCCTTTCTCCTTTCTTGCCTTTCCTTGAGGCTCTGATTGAGGATGTAAGATATCACCTCCTTGCTCTGGCTGCATGTCTGTCACTTGCTGACACGTTCCTCTATCACAGTGGACTCTTGCCCCTCTGGAGCCATAATCTCAAATATGACTTCTTATATGTGCTATCCTGACCATGGTGTTTTATTATAACAACAGAAAGGTAACTAGTAGAGTTTCTAAAATTAACTGTGGTGTCAGATCCTTTTCAAATTTCGGGATAGTGCTGCTAATGGCATGAAATGGGAGTCACAAATTTTCTGCACTGGCTTTTCCTGCCTCCACCTACAATGGCTGCTACAGTGTGCCATTTCTGTCGCTGCTACTGTGACATAGTCCTATAAAGCCATGGTGAACATGGAACAGATAGCCTAATGGCAGACTGGAAAGCCATTGGGGGATGTAAAATGATGTAAAAGTATAGGAAAAACCACAACTTATTTGTCTCTGAGCTTCAGAGCTCTCTGTTACATGACAGTATGATGTATCTGAGACCTAACCTAGGTCAGTTATATGTTAACTATGGAATGGAAACTCTGCCTTTAAGCCTTTAATCAACGCCAAGTAGTTTCCCCCACAGAGCTGGCATAATTCGATCTCATCTAGGCACAAAATTACTTGTGATGTTTAGTCATCTACAGATATGAGAACTACAAGATCGTGCAGGAAGCAGTTACACAGAGGTGCCAAGCACATCTGGAGCCTTATGCACTGAACTGAAGAGCCTGGCACAGTGAAGGTGGAAGAGAGAAGCCAGATGGAGGAGAGGAATTGTGAACTAGTTATCTTGCCTATGCGCACACTGCAGGAGAGAGAGCTTGGGTGAGCTGGGGGATTTAATTCACTGCTAAACCCTTTTCTCAGAGCTTTCTAGCAGAGTTCATGTTGGTCAAGTGGATGCTCAGCAGTGACAATCATGCCGCCATAGTAAGCAAGGGCTTGTTAATAGACAAACCAAGACAAACATTTTTGAATCTCCAACATGGGAGTGGGTTTCAGAATGATCCAGAAATTTGAAGATGTGTCTTGACCTTGCATTGGTATGTTTTGGTGGCTCTGTCCACTCTTTCTGTGAAATATGGAAACTCTCAGAGAAGTTCCTGACAGGATGTCTTGACTTCTGACATGGAACTAACACAGCAGGTTATTAGTGATCTCAGAAATATCTCCAAGAACAGTGAGGTGATGCTTGTGCTTCCTTTGGTTTGCAAAACAAAGCATTGCATGTTGTTAATTGGCTTTAACAGAATCTCTGTAGAAGGGTCTTGATCTGTAGAAATATACAAAATCCACTTTCAAAAAAATGGACTTCTTACGGCCATTATGGATTACTTCCGGTTACCATCACAGTGTTATCAAATGAAAAAAATCAATCGTGTTATCAGCTATTGAACTGACATCTTTCTGTCCCACATTACTTCCTTCTCCCTGTCTGCTGGGATCTGCTGTGGTCCCTTTGTCCCCTTCTGGTCTCCCGCTAATGTCCTCCGTCATTCCGCCCTGCCCTCCACCCTTCTTCCCACACACTTCTCTCTGCACTCTTCTCCTTCAAAACACAATCTGTGCCACTGTATTTTAAGCTTTATTAAATGGCAATAGATACTCTAAGAGGTAAACATTTCTATCTAGAATTCATGCTATAATCAGAGTCAAAAAATAATGAAAAGGAAGTGATCTGTTAGACAATGATGCTAACATGATGATGTGAAATAATTCAGGCCCCATGAGTCAATGCTTAAGTAACTCCCATGTTGTGTCAGATGCTATGGCTGACAAAAGATTACTCTAAATGTGTGAGAAGGTTGTACAGGTTTCATGCTGATAAGGTGCCATTTATATAAGAGACTTCAAAACTTGAAAATTCTGGCATCTGCAGGATTCTCTAGGGTAGGAAGAGACTTCTGTCCAAAGATAATATGAATTATCTTTCTAAGTTGAAAACTTCTAAATCGAAAATGTATTGGTCTCTTAGAGGAAACAGAAAAATTTCACATCAAAGTGAGCCACAGTCTTTCTACCAGTGCACATCAAATGTTCTGCAGATAGCATGCTGTTATCAGGGACAAGATAGACTTCTATCAGTTTGTGTGCTTGGTGCTTGTTTGATTCGATTAGAGTATAAGCTTACTATGGTCAAGGAGCTGTGTGTGCTTAAAATTAAGTCCTCAGTGCTTTAAAGATTTCTTGACTTATAGAGGCCAGCAACTTCTTTTTAATAAATTGGTACAAACCCTTATCAGAAACATATATCTATCAAAGATTGTAAAGGGTAGTATTAATATCTATGACTTTTCTTACACAATTGAAAATATAAACCATCATCAATATGAGCACCACCACCATTATCATCATATTCACCATCATCGTCATCACAGTCGCTGTCGTCACTATCAGTTATCATCACCACTATCACTACCATAACATTGTCATACTTAATAACACATCAACACTATTACCATCGTTGTCACTATTGGCATCAACATCTCCAAAATCATCGTCACCATTGCCACCAGCAGTGCCACCACTATTACCACCACCACCGCCATCCTTCTTGTCCCCTTCCTTCCACTCATAACCACTTCAGCAGCAGCACTGCCATCATCACAACAGCTGCTGCTGTTCCTTCCTCCATCGCTCAAAATGATTCAAGTAAATCTTCATTTAGACACTTTCACAAAATGACTGAATGATAGGATGGCACTGGTCATATTATCTCCCCCAATTACCAAAAGAGGGAATAAGACATAAGTGACTAAGCTTATCCATGGATACCAAACTGATAATTAGGATGAAATTTGCATTTGAAGCCCTGATTTACTGATCCAATCAGGTCACTATGCAGCTGGGCACATTGAACATAAAGGAAAGAGACAAATTTAACTAATTGCATGACTATTGCTGAGTCTACATTTTGGTTATGGCTACTTTGTGTCCAGTATCCAATTCTGACCTTTAATGTTATGTTATATTCACTAACCATGAGATGTCATGAAAACAACACCATAGTGGCAACTGAGTTTTAAAGAAAAAAAAATCTTACACTGACAGTTTCAAGGAAACAATTACTCTAATAAAATATTTCTACAACTTCAGATTTTAGAACAAACACTCCACTTGAACAGTGGTTTTTAACATAAAGCTGTGGGTTGTATTAATTTGCAGCTACACACTTGCAATGATTGTATGAAAACAAGCTACATTTTTATATTCAGTGTTAATAGTCATCCTTAAATGCTTTTTTATTTTAGCCTCCTACAGGAAAGGTATTTTTAAAATCATATCAGTCAAATTTCCAAATAAAGGTAAGTCTTGTAAAATGTCTCCCTTACATGAGTTTTTAAAATTACAGTGGATATTTAAACATTGACCATAAATTCATTGACATGTCAAATGTCTAAATAATTATTACATCAAACGTTAGAAGCAGAGGTAACCATATGGAAAGATCAGCATGCTTTTTCAAGGTCGTTAACCAACACATTAAGTCATTTTTATCCCATAACATCACTACAAAAGCCACAGGCGTCACCAGCAATGTGCTTCACAGACATAATTCTAGACTTTTGGTTTAATCACTAATCTATAATCCAGTTACAATTTTAAAAGTCCTTTAAATACTTTCTCAAAACAACAGCACCAAGCTAAAGTAAAGTGAATGGTTTAATTTTGTTTTTTAAGTGTTAATTTTAAAATTGGTTTTCTTCTAAAATATTGTAATCTTTTTAAAAACTTATTTTTCAGTTATATTTGTGTGGTTCCAAGGCAAATACAACCAACCTTCATTGAGTTTTTGTTTCTGTGCCATCCCTTCTCCTTCCTTGTTCTTTAAATGATCACTCTCAGATTAGACAGTAGTTACTCAACCGTTTTGTTGATCCATCTGGAAAAGGTTAATACATGAATCATGACCGTTAGCCAACAGTCACTCACGAGACAGATTGCATACTCCGTTCTCCATGTCGCTCTCCTCACAGGGTAACACTGGGACCACAGAGAGTAGATAGGTGTCCCTGTAGGGTCAGAAGCTATGCTGCAACTCAAGGTCTCAGAGTCAGATATGTCAGAATCTGGGACACAATCTAGGCAATATTGACCCATGACACTTGTTAACAGAGCTCAGGGATGGGGTTGTACCAGTCCCCATGTTGCCAAGCATGTGTATAAGATGTTGTGTACAGCCTTTCTTCAAAATGAAGCAGCAAGCAAGCAAACAAATGACAAAACAACAACAAACCCAAACCAAACAAATAAAAACAAATAAACAAAGGCAGTTCTGGAGCTGGAGAGAAAGCCCAGTGGTTGAGCACTTAGTACTCTTGTGGAGAATCAGAGCTCAGTTCCCAGCACCCAAGTATGGCAGCTCAAGACTATCTGTGACACCATGTCCAGGAGACCTGGCACCCTCTTCTGGCCTCCTTAGGTACTACACTCACATGCACATGCCCAAACAGATGCACATAACCACAAAGAAACACAGATCTTCATAATAAAAAAATATATAATTTTTAAAATTAAAATGTAATTACATTTCCTCCCTTCATAATTTTTAAAATAAAAATTAACTTTTGAAAGATCACTTTTATTATTTCAATCAAAATGATATGACTTAATTTGTCTTTCTCAGAACATAAGTAACCTCGTGTATGTAGTGACCCGTCCTGAGGGCTAGTCGAACAGGGTCCACCTGAAAGAGTGAGTGGAAATTGGGGGACAGAGAAGCGAAGAATGGAGACAAGATTCCTGATCAAGTCTCAATTTACCTGAATGTGCAAACAACACTTATAAAGCAAAGGGTACAAGCAAAATTTTCTCACAGTAGCAACACATCTGTGCCACCAGGCAAGGCAACCAAGAATTCACTCAAGGTCAAAAGAAGTCTGCTATCTGGTTCCCAAGGTTGTAGAGGCTTGCTATCTATTTCTCAGGCTCAGAACTCCCTGCCTGCAGAGACCGCCAAGGTCAGCTCTGAGAAATGGAACTATGGATAAGACTCGCATCCGCCAAGGCCAGGAGGCAGAATTCCAATTACCAGACTCCTTCAGTTTCCCCTTCTTTGTTTTATGGAGAGCCTGTCTTAGGTTGGCGAAATGTGCATTTTTCTCTTATTCATCATCAAGGTCTCGGATACAATTTTCACAAGCCTCTGTCTTAGGTTGGAAAAAGCACAATTTCATGCCTACCCGTCATTGACTTACCTCCATATCAAACGGGGTTGTTAGAGATCTTTAATGTAAATTCATGCAACTGCACTTGCATGTGTTGAAGTTGTTGAAGAAGGAACTGTAACACACAAGGAATGTACGTTCAATAAGCATTCATCTTGACTGGAGGGGTCTTCATTGACATCATTATCATTGTCAGGAGAAAACTCCTCATTCATTTGTCACACCAGACATTCCAGTAGCCATCGAGCTGCAATGATCTGAATATAACCCTGCATAACCCTGGACTAACATGGAACTGTAGTCCTTTTTCTCCTGTAAAAGAGCATAAGCAAACATTTTGCATTAAAGAATCTCCAGCTGTGGCAACCTTTTTGGAGTTAATGGCATCTGAGTAGTGGAATTTGGCCTCTTGGCTCTGGCTTTTTTTTTAAAGTCCAGTCTCTCATAGACTAACCTTCATGGTCGACAGTGGACTGCTCTGACCCTAAGAAACTCTGTGCAAACATAGTAACCAGCCAGCAGGCTCTGTGTAACCTTGGGTGAGCCCTCTTATGTTTTGGCTAAGTAAAATTGCCTTCGTGAGAAACTGCTTATATTTTTTAAAGTCTGCTTAAGTGTTAACCTGACACCCATTGAATCGACACTTTGGTCAGCATGTAGACTAGGTGTCCTTCTCTGTATTTCCCTGTCTCTCTCTCCCCAACCCTCTCTCAGGTGGTATTTAGGTGTCACTGCTGGCTGGTGACATCCAGCCTTTTCAAATGAAGAACAACATATTTTTTTAGTTTTTTTTTTATATGCGATATATTGTAATAACTGCAGTTTTTGTTTAATTGGCGCAAATAGCATGGCTTGGTTTTACTTTGTAAAATTAATAAAATAAATACCAAGGTCTTTTGACCTTCCCCAAAGGGTTGAGAAACTGTTTTAAGCTTTTTGTTAGACTGTCCAAGGGTTATTATTTTAAAATACCTGATAAATTTTAAGATGTTTTATAGAATTTAACTCTGATGGTCCAGGACCAAACTCAGAGGTGTTGAATCAAACTGTCTCATGTCTAAAAATATTAATATCATCAGTCAGATTTTAAAATATCGTCAAGTCCACAAATAAACACATACACACATAGAGACATAGCTAAGGAACATAGAAATCCGACATTGTCACCTTGGAGTAACAAGAATACTCAAATACCTGGACTTGACCAGCCTATACCGGACACATGTTCCACAAATTCCAGAAGGAGTGGACCCCTTCATGGGTTCCCTCCACACACATAGATACCAGAAGGAGCAGAGCCCCCATGGCCCTCTCCACAGCTTCCAGATGGAGAGCGGGCTCCAGCAACCCTCTTATCACACAGAAGAGGGTCTCAGTGACCCTTTCCTGGTTCCAAAAGAAGTAGAGCTTTTATGGGCCTCTTCCCTGGGAAATGGAGCGTCCTCCATATTCCCTCAACCAGATTGGAAACTCTCCAAGTTTTCCCAGACCTCGAGAGCGAACCAAAACCAGAAACCAAAACAGACAGGCAGCACACAAAAACAAAAAAACAGAGACAAAGACAAAAAACAAAACAAAACAACCGCGGTACCTGCTTTTTAAACATTTAAATATTTTTTAAACCTGTTTTTGTAATATTAAAACAAAGCATCCTCTTAGGAGTGAAATCATAAAGCACATCTATAATTTTAAAAGTCAAAACCAGACTTTAAAATCTACCAGTGCAAACAATCCAATTTTATTATTGTTATTATTATTTATTATTACTATTATTATTGTTGTTGTTGTTGTTTTAATTTCTCTAATTCCCTTAATAACTGACTTGTTCCCTTTCTAATTGGACTTTCTCTATGAGAACAGTAATATCTTCCTGCAGTGGTCCCATATCTCCTGCACATGTGGCAGGGAAAGCCACAGGGACAGAGGGCGCCGAAGGCCAGTCTGAATTATGAGACTTGGCAGTTCTTCCTCTGACTCCGTTTTATCCTCACTATCTAGCTCTTAAATTATTTTTTGCTCTGAAATTACACAAATCTGTTTGAGCTCCTTTATAAACATTTGAAATAACCTTAGAAGTACTTTTTTTCCTGCCTTTTGGCTGCTCTAATTTTTCCAAGCAACTTTTTAGCTTGTGAGATCAAATTTTTCATTTTATCACTCTCAGCCTACAATCCAGCCTGTCTCTAATTAGAGTCCACAGAGAAAAGGTTATAACAGGTACTTTCTCAGGACCATTATTAGCATAACATTTTTGCAATCTTTTCCCTATCCTCTCCTAAGTTTCCAGATTGACGGTACTTTCAACTGGGAACCAGGGACAAACTTCATTTACAAACTACAGGGAATAAGGGCATTTCTCCCAATTCTTCGAGTTTATTAGCATTGACTTTAAAGTCCTCATATATAACTCCCTGCTAGTGCTCTGCCCCATAATTGCGCTGCCTTGTCTTCCTCCATGCGATGGGCGGTCATCACGAAGCACTTTTTTTTTACTTAGGCATCCAGAGCTCCAAAAACCAGCATTTCTCACTTTTTTTTAACAAGATTTAATGTACATTTATTCTTAACATGTGGGACATATAAAGATTTTATACTGAATAAATGATATTCATTAAGCCAGAGGAAAAGGATGAATTTACATCAAGTTTTTTTGTTTTTGTTTTTGTTTTTTCTTTTCTTAAACTACATTATCTTGAAATACAAATGCGGATTCTTGTCACAGAAAAGTCTTTGAAGTTGTTTCTTCCTTTTAGTTGTTTTTTCTTTCTTTTTTCTTTTTCTTTTTTCTTTTTTCTTTTTTTTTTTTTTGTCTGTATTGGTATCCATTTTCTAAATCAATCCATATGCAACCATTTCCACACCTTGATTCATGAAGCAAATTGGAACCAGCCGCTCTCCCAACAGAGCATGACTTTATACATACAGAAACTTGTACATTACCCTCTTTTTTTTGTTTTTTGTATTTTTTGTTTAATTTTATTGGAGATATGGTCCTAATGAAAAAATATGTAAAATAAAAATAAAAAATTATTTAAATCTACCATCACTTTGTAGTTACCACATGATGAAAAAAAAACAAAAACTGTACAAAAAAAAAAAAAGAAAAAAATGAAGGTATGTTTAATGTACAACTTCTATATACATCACAGCCATAGGCAGTAAAAAAATATATATATATTTAAAAAATGACAAAAGGAATTGTGAAGAACTGTCCCGTCCATGGCGGCAGTAGTGAGGAGGCAACTCCAATGTTGTTGTTAGGAGCACACTTTCACTCCTAACTGAAAGAGCCTTTTTTTTTTTTTTAGTTTTAATTTTTTTGTTCATGGCCTAATATACCCATTTCCTGTGGAGAAAGCAGTATCTCGCAGAGTCCTGACTACTGACTGCCACACCTCCTCAAGCCCCCGTACCTGAACCTCTACAAGTTTCTACTGCACAGAGCTTTGGGTGACGGGATTCAGTTTTGCTTTTTCATTCTGTGAAGAATAAAATTCATAGGAAATCAACTCAAGGATAAATTTTCCTTTCACCTTCGTTTCTCACTTTTGCCCCTTCTTTTCAAGGTCCCTGTTCAGGCACCAACTGACCCATTCCTCGGGCTAGTCAAACAGGGTCCACCTGAAAGAGGGAGTGGAAATCGGGGAACAGAGACTTGAAGAATTGAGACAAGACAGATTCCTGGACAGAGACACGAAGAATGGAGACAAGACAGATTCCTGATCAAGTCTCAATTTACTGAACGTGCAAACAACACTTATAAAGCAAAGGGTACAAGCAAAATTTTCTCACAGTAGCAACACATCTGTGCCACCAGGCAAGGCAACCAAGAATTCACTCAAGGTCACAAGAAGTCTGCTATCTGGTTCCCAAGGTTGTAGGAAGCTTGCTATCTATTTCTCAGGCTCAGAGCACCCTGCCTGCAGAGACCGCCAAGGTCAGCTCTGAGAAATGGAACTATGGATAAGACCCGCATCTGCCAAGGCCAGGAGGCAGAATTCCAATTACCAGACTCCTTCAATGTAGGTCTTCCTATGTCTGGGAACAACTTTTCACTCTGCATCTCTAGCCCATTTTGACAGGTTTTCTTTATAACCATTACCTGTTATATTAGCATCCTTATCCCATCACTTATTTGATTGTACAGAGAAGTAAATACATTGAATGTTACATGCTGTATTGGTCAAGGCCCCCTAAGAAGGTTTATTAGATTGGTGTACAGTATACGAGGCAGATTGCATACATCTCACAATGGCCATCTCATGCTGGAGAGGCTGAAAACTCAACATATGCTTCATCCATGAAGCCAGATACTACAGCAGTACCATACTGGCACTGATGGCCTGGAGGGCCTCTGGGAAGCTGCTAGGCTTCAGTCTATGTTAGAAAACCAATAAGTCTCCATTCTTTGACAGTGAGTCATCGTATCAGCAGTGGTGCTTCAGCATTATGCCAGCAGGGTAGATGAACTGGCCAGCATGGTGTGAAGGCATGCAGGCAAGAAGCAGGAGCTCATCTTTATCAGCTCTCTCCTCGTCTGGGACACCATGGGAGGTGCTGCCCACCTCTGTGCTTTTTCAAGATCATTAACCAACACATTAAGTCATTTCTACGCTTAATGGTTTACCTGTTGGTTAGTTCCAAAGCCAGTCAGGTTGAGAATTGGGGAAATCATTTCGCTGTCCTTCTGATGTTGCTTCTGGGTTATTTTTGATGACTCCATAAGCCAGTAAGGAAAAAGAATTCCAAAAAGTGTTGATGATAACCAGACTTGTGACTTTTTGCACTTCAGATTTGTTGTTGTTGCATTTATTCTTGGGAGTCAGTTCAGCTATGTGTAAAACTGTGATTCTGTGTTTCATTAGGAGTGTCTCAAATGTGTTTTTGCCTTACCTTTTATCACATTTAGTGTGTGTGTATGTCTCTGTGTGTGTGTGTGTGTGTGTGTGTGTGTGTGTGTGTGTGTGTGCCATGCCATCTGCGTTAGAGGTCAGAGGACAGTTTTTGAGAATCAGTTTTTTTTTTCTCCCATTGCATGGGTCTCAGAGATCAAACTCAGGCCAATACCCTTGGCAGCAAGGGCCTTCACCAACTGAATCATCTCACTGGTCTCTGCCTTGTCTTTTAACATCTGATATTATTATTAAAGGATGGATGTCAAGCTGATAGTGGTTTTTCCTCAGAAGCAGTGCAGCCATTTTGCCTGCCTGCTAGAAATTTTCTTCCTTCTTTTCTATGATTTTATTTGGTCAAGGGGGTCAAGGATACCCCCACAAACAGTATATGCTATTGCCATTTTTTTTGGTTGCCACCAAGAAATGTTAGATAATGGAAGAAATCTTCTGCCCACTTCAGCCTTACAGGAATCAAGCAGAAGCTAACCTGGAAGTCCCAGAGGAACTCTCCCCAGAGGACTAGCTCTCTGGTTCTGGGAGGGATATGCAAGCTACCAAGTGAGAGAAGCAATCAATAGTTCCAGCTAACTACAAACCCTACAACCATGACAAATACCAGCATGGAAAGATCTTCTGAAAGGTGCATTTGGACACTTCCATCCTGGGGATAACCAATAGCTCTCTAACTGGACATCAGGCCTGTTCAATCGGGGAGGGTTAAGGCCTGAAACTGTAAATCTAACCCACTACCTGTGGCTACTAAGGCCAGAGGCTCTAGAGAGAACCTTCTACTGCCAATTCCTGTGACAGCATAACCCCTAGCTGCATCTAAATACTTTCTCTCTGCCACAGATGTGTGTAGCTCTCTCCTCTCATAAAAAAAAAGCTTCTTTTAAAAGCAGATGGAGACCATTACAGAAGTATACAACTGGTCAAATAGAGAGACAACTGAATGCAGAGTGCGTAGCCCTAACTGCTACCTCTACAACATAATCCTGAAACCCATACTCAGGAAATATCACAGAAGAGATCTGGAAAAACTGTAAGAGCCAGAGGACCAGGGCACCTGCTGAGAGATTGTGTCTCATACACATGACAGGGAAGCTACATGCATAAAAGCTCAGCAGTATGGTTGCCTAAACAAGACCTGAAAATGATGCCAACTGACACCCCAGTGTGGATGGGGAAAATCTCACGAGACATTATCCCTAGATAAAAAGCTACAGGCAAATAATTTATGCCGAGAAAAAGAAAATCAGTCTTCCCCAGGGTAGAGCCCACCAGTAGGATATCCAACCCAAAACACACACAAACACACACACACACACCACTAAATGAGCTCAGCAGGGTGTATCTATAAGTTTGTGTGTATGTGTGTAACAATAACAATTAAAGAATAAGAGGCCATTAATGTGAGGACTGGGGAGGTACAGGAAGTCTTGGAAAGAAGAAAGGGAGGGGAAATAATATAAACTCAGAGCTCATATAAAATTCTCAAAAGCATTTTAATTTTTATTCATTTGTTGTTCTTTCGTGTATATGTATGAGTGCCTTATTTATGCATGCATGCATGTATGTACATATTTTGCATACAAGGTGCCCACAGAGAACAAATCCCCTGGAACTAGAGGCAGTTTTGAGCCACCTGATATGGATGCTGGAAGCTGAGCCTGAGTCCTCTATAAGAGCAGCAAGTGCTCATAACCACTGAGGCATTTCTCCAGCCCCTTTGTGCTATTCTTATTTGAGTTTTATGAGAATATGTCAGTGTTGTTTATTTTGTCTTGATTTGCCTCAGTACACAAACTTTTCTTTTGACATCTAACTTTAATCCCAAGAAAATTTTCCTAGTATTTATTCTTTTCTTATTTTGCTTGAGAAAAAAAAATTCAGAGCTTCATATAGTATATGTATTTGATATTTTTTGCTTACTTTTTATGTGTCATTTAGTCTTCAGTAACCCTGACCCTGGCAGATTTCTCTTACTTCAAAATGAGAAACTCAAGGCCCCTCCCTAAAACTCATTTAGTTAAGTAGGAAAGCATGGGAGAATTAATGACACACATAGCATAGTGCAATTATGTAGATTTAAAACATGTGACCCTGAGATGATGCCGAGAGAGTCTCTGTACCAGTCGGAGATTGTTCACAACAGCAGCAGCTCTTAGAATGTGCTGTTTCAAAGCACCTGTGTGCATAAGTACACGTGAGCTTCATGAGTACATAACCCATCCTTTATTTACCACAGGGAGAGCGGGTCACTGAGGAAGTGTGTCCTGCGCTCCCTCGCCTTCAGGTAATAAAAATCCCTGTTTACTCGTTTATGTTCTGGCTGTGCCATTCTCTTTGATCTCTTCAAGTTATGGATCCATCATTCTTAGCCACCCTGGTACCTGTTGTGTCAAATCTATCTCAACACTTGTTTGGTAATGGCAGGAGGGTGAGGAGCTCAAGGTTAGCCTGGTTACATAGCAATGGCCTGTCTTGAAGTTACAAAATAACAATGATAACAGTAATAAAGACCTATTTACACTTTAAAATATCTGAATTGAAACTAGCGCTGCACCAGCACCGTGGGGAGGGCAAGGGGTTGGCCTGGAAATGTTCTGCTCTATCTGCGTCTCACATGGATGCCTAGCATTGTCGTCTCAGAGGCACACAGGCATGCCACAGGCCATCTCCAGCAAGTGCTGTTTCTGGTTCTGTGTTTCTAAGTTGAAGAACAATCCTTGGGCAGACTGTAGTAGAAAGTGTGTGTTTGAAAATGGGTTCTTGGAAGACTCCTTCTGAAGCCAGAGAAGATGCAGCCTTGAGAAGGAGCAAGAGCATTCAAGCAGCTTCTCACAACAGCCACCCTCCTAAGAGCGGCTCGGGAAACCACGATGCACCCGACTCTGAGAGCGGGAATGCAGAAAGCTGCCAGAGGTTTAGGGCAGCATCAGTGATGACCTTCTCAACCCACGCCTGCCAATGCCATGGAGGCAGCTAGCTCTGCACCTCTGCAAATGTCTGTCAGACAGAGGTGAAGGCAAGGAACGCTAGCCATGCGAGCTGACAGCCACAGCTGGAACTGGTGTCTTCAGGCATACCAGCACATATGTGCTTGGTTCACCGTTCTGAGAATAATGAAAGGGGACAGTGAGGTGACTTGGTAGGTTAAAGTGTTTGCCACCAAGCCTGATGACTTGAGTTCAGCCCACAGAGTCAGCAGGTTGAAGGAGATAACCAAGTCCCATAAGCTGCCCTCTGGCTTTACGTGTGTAAGTGTTCCCCACAACCCTCCCCAACACATAAAGAAGTATAATCAAGATTTTCATTTTTGTATTTTTATTTATTTATTTAATCACTTTACAGCCTGATCCCAGCCCCCTCCCTCTTTTTCTCCCAGTCTTACTCTCACGCTCCCCTTCCCCCATCCACCGTCTCCTCAGAGGAGGGGAGGACTCCCAATGAGTAGCAGTCCACCCTGGCACCTCAAGTAGCAGCAGAACTAAGCACATTCCCTCCCAATAAGGTCAGACAAGGCAGCCCAGCCAAAAGAAAGGAATGCAAAGGCAGGCAACAGACTCAGAGACACCCCCTACTCCCATTAGTAGGGATCCCCATGATGGCCAAACTGCACATCTGCTACATATGTGGGGGGGGGGGGGGCCTAGGTCCAGCCCATGTATGATCTTTGGTTGGTGGTTCAGTTTCTGGGCCCCATGGGCCCAGGATAATTTATTCTGTTGGTCTTCCTGTGGTGTTCTTGACCCCTCTGGCTCCTTCAGTTATTCCTCCCACTCTTCCACAAAATTCCCTGAGCGCAGCCGATTGTTTGGCTGTGTGTCTCTGCATCTGTTTCCATCAGCTACTGGATGAAGCCTCTCAGAAGACAGTTATGCTAGGCTCCTGTCTGCAGCACAGCAGAGTGTCATTTATTGTGTCAGGGGTTGGATGTCTCCCATGGGGTGACTCTCTGGTCATTGATTAGACATTCCCTCAATATCTGCTCCATCTTTATCCTTAAACTTTTTATAGGTAAGACAAAGTAGGTTGAAGATTGTAGGAGTGAGTTGGTGTCCTCTCCCTCCATTGGAAATCCCCCCTGGCTACAGGAGGTGGCAACTTCAGGCTCCATGTCGCCAGGTTCTAGGAGTCTCAGCTAGAGTTGCCCCCATAGACTTTCAGGAGCCTCTTCTGTCCCAGAGATGCTCCCCAACCGATTTTCATTCTGTCTCCTGGTCCTCCTTCTCCAACATCCCACTCCTACTCTCCCTTCATCTGATCCCCACCCCACATTACCCTCCCTACCCACTCTCCCACCCAGTTCCCTCCTTCCTTCTACTTCAGATTTGTATTTTATTTCCCCGTCTGAGTGAGATTCAAGAATCCTCCCTTGGGCCCCCCTTGGCTTCGTTGGGTCTGTGAATTATAGCATGGTTATCCTGTCCTTTATGGCTAATATCCATTTATAAGTGAGTACATACCATGCATGTCTTTCTACTTCTGGGTTACCTCACTCAGGATGATCTTTTCTAATTGCATCCATTTGCCTGCAAATTGCATGATTTCCTTGTTTTCAATAGCTGAGTTGTATTCTTTTGGGTAAATGTACCATAGTTTTTCCATTCATTCTTCAACTGAGGGACATCTAGGTTGTTTCCAGACTCTGGCTAATACAAATAAAGCTGCTATGAACATAGTGGAACAAGTGTCCTTATGGTATGGTAGCACAACTTTTGGATATATGCCCAGGAGTGGTATAGCTGGGTCTTGAGGTAGATCTATTTCCAACTTTCTGAGAAAGCTCCAGATAGATTTCCACAGTAGTTATACAAATTTGACCTCCCACTGGCAATGAGAGATGGCTCAGTTGTTAAAGGCTAGGCTCACAACCACAAATATAATGAATATTTTTAAAAAGGGTAAATGAAAGGTATTTTGTTATTTTCATAAACGACTATGTTGATCCTCTGTCTCAAGCTATTGCACCCATTAATTGCATGTCTTAATACAAAGTACATTATCATTCATAAAAAGGACCCTTCATCAGTCATAGATGTCTGTGTAGTTCGGATGTCATGGCAGAGATCTGGGGAAGCTTTGGCATCAGAGGGAATGAACCTGCTCTTCTCACATCTCCTATCACCGAGTATGAGCAGCTTACAATGTGAGGACCACCCCATGAAATAGGATGAGCTGAAGGACAATGCACACAGCATGAGCTGGAGCGCTAAAGAAGCCAGTGATGGCAAGTGAGGGCAGGTAACTGTATTCCAGCTTGTAAGAAACACGTAGCTTGTTTCAAGAGCTTTTCAGAGTCCTTCCTGGCACATTAGCAGGAGGACCATGCTGTAAAGCTGGACAAGTGACAAAGAATGTGCATTTCACTTCCAATTATGTGTAATTACCTTTCTGTGCTGCCAAGAGAGAGAAAGAAATGAAAAGAAAACGTTTCCCCTCTTGTATGTCCCTGTCTTCCTTGAGTTACATTCTTGGCACAGTGTGAACCTGGTTAATGTAGCACAGAAACGATTCCAACAATAACCACTGAATGGAGAGCAGACGATATACCCACCTTTCCTGATGAGGTCATTCAGAACAGTGTCAGCTGCCTTCCTTCACAGGTGCAGCTGGGAACCCAGAAGTGTTACTGCAGGTGGTCTTCCTGCTTTAGACCACCATGGGTCAGGCAGCCTGCTGAGCATCACAGATGGGCTTGATCCCATGTGTGGGCATGACAAAATGATGGCCCCAGTTCTCAGCCATTTGGATGAAACATATGACTTCTTTTAAAGATTAATTTTTTTTTATTTTAGGAGAGAAAGAATGAGAGAGAGAGATAAAGAGAGAGAGACTGTGTATGCATGTGCAGAGGTCAGATAACTTTGATCCCAGGACCTAGAGTTAAAGATGGTTGTGAGATGCCTGCTGGAAACTGAACTTGGGTCATCTAGAAGAGAAGTACATTCTGCTAAGATATTTCTCCAGCCCTCACCCCATTACAACTTCTATGTACATACCCAGAGGGAAAAAAACCCAAGTCCCTTCAAATAATACAAAGAAGATGCCTGAGTCATGGATATGTGAACAGTTAATTACTTTTAAAAGTCTGGGTAATTATTAACGGAGTTCATGAATTATCAAAGGCTATGAGCCAAGTGTGGAGAAACGTGTCCAGTTGAAGAAATGCTGAGCAAATGTGATTTACAACAGGACAGCTGCTGGAAATGAGTGAGTGCCAAGCCCATTCAAAAGAGAGGTGAACACGTGGGGAGGGGTGTGTGTGTGTGTGTGTGTGTGTGTGTGTGTGTGTGTGTGTCCAACCCAAAAAGTAGGGGAAAGTAGGGAGAGTAGATTACCAGGCATTATTCTAACATGGGGTGGTACACTAGCTTCTTTCCTAGACCTTCAGGGAAGGAGATACTTTGAGCCTTTTCCAAGGCTCATTGTTCAGATGTCCCTCAACTGAGGAATGGATACAGAAATTATGGTACATTTACACAATGGAATACTACTTAGCAATTAAAAACAAGGAAATCATGAAACTTGCAGGCAAATGGTGGGAACTAGAGAAGATCATCCTGAGCGAGGTATCCCAGAAGCAAAAAGACACACATGGTATATACTCACTCATAAGTGGATATTAGACATAAATATAGAATAATCATACTAAAATCTGTACACCTAAAGAAGCTAACTAAGAAAGATGGAGGACCTTAGGTAAGATGTTCAATCTTCATTCAGAAAGAAAAATGGGATGGACATCAGAAGAGGGAGAAAACAGGGAACAGGACAGAGCCTACCACAGAGGGCCTCTGAAAGACTCTACCCTTCAGGATATCAAAGTAGATTCTGAGACTCATAGCCAAACTTTGGGCAGAGTGCAAGGAATCTTATGAAAGAATGAGGAGATAGAAAGACCTTGAGAGGACAGGAGCTCTACAAGGAGAGTAACAGAACCAAAAAATATCTGGGCACAGGGGTCTTTTCTGAGACTGATACTCCAACCAAGGACCATTCATGGAGATAACCTAGAACCCCTGCACAGAAGTAGCCCATGGCAGCTCGGTGTCCAAGAGGGTACCCTAGTAAGGGGAACAGGGACTGTCTCTGACATGAATTCTGGGGCTGGCTCTTTGATCACCTCCTCCTAAGGGGGAAGCAGCCTTGCCAGGTCACAGAGGAAGACAATGCAGCCAGTCCTGATGAGAACTGATAGACTAGGGTCAGATGAAAAGGGAGGAGGGCCTCCCCTATCAGTGGACTGGGGGAGAGGCATAGAAGAAGAGGGAGGGAGGGTGGAATTAGGAGGGTATGAGGAAGGGGGCTACAGCTAGGATACAAATGGAATAAACTGTAATTAATTTTAAAAAAGAATAGATTTTTTTTAAAAGTTCCCCATGTCTGTGACCTCCACACAGATGAGTCTCCTTCAAGTCATGTTTTCACTCATATATTCCCACTTTGTTAGGCAGGCAGCACAGACTCATACCTACTCATTCCTAATTGTATAATCCTCTAGACTAATCAAAAGGCACATGAGAACCCAAACTAAGCCTCATGAAACTAAGCAGGTCTGAGCGCCATGCATCACCTGTTACGTATAGCCTAAAACAATAGACACCAAGGACAGCGTCTTTGGACTAACTCAAAGACAAGGCACAGAGATGTCTGCAACAGTGAGGCTGGGCCCACCCAGGAGGAACACATTCTAGGAGGGACAGATGAGGAATGAATCATTAGGAACAAGGGCAGATGGTCAGAATTACCATAGAGTGAAAATATTTCTTCAGACAATTAGCAGCCCTTAGGGAGGACAGAGACTGGCTGGGGCTAGCGAGAGCCAAGAGTAGGTGGAACAAAGCTGCGGTTTGATGTTCTTCTAGCCAGTGGCACAGGGCCTTTGAATTAATACACAGAACCAGAGCTTGTTAGAGAAATGCATGCCTATGAGACACAACAAGATAAGATACAATAAGACAAGACAAAAGCCTCATATTGAGGCACTTTTCATATCCCCCATGGAAAGGCTTCTCTTTCATGGAAGTTCTTTAGCAATCAGTGCAGTTTTGCTAGTCTCTTTACCTTCTTTGCAGTGCTGGCTACATTCACACCAATTCCTTGCCAAATTCTGTGATCTTCTTAACCTGTTTCTCCTCTACTCTTAGTCCTAATTTTTACTGTAAATCTGTCTAAAATCAACAAAGGACATCAATGCCTTGGCCCAAATGTTATGCTATCATGAAATTCCCTCCACCAAACAAATAGTACAATGCTTTGGCATCAAGCCTCAATCAACTTTTCAGAAGATGTGAAAAATATTGCCACATTTTTGTGAGACGACAACAGAAATGACCTCTACTACAATCCTCAGTATAGTCTCATGTTCCCATCTGAAATGTCATGAGCTCAGTCTTTACCACCTTCATGTTCACTGGCATTCTCGTTTTCTCAGCTCCCATCAGAATGACCAGCTAAGCTCTACTTATAGCATTCTATGACATCACTAACCACTTCTCTAATTTTTCAACATTTCTCCTACAAACTGGTTCCTCGAGTCTGCCACAGGGTCATATTGATCACAGCAAAAACTCCATGGATGGTTTAGTCGTCACCTACAGTGAGAATTTTTGGTTTGTTCAAAACTACAGAAATGTTATGGCAATGTATTTTTATTTTAATTCCTGGTTTTGGCTATAGGGGCTGTTTCAGACTGTCCGCAGCAGCTGACAATGATTTGCCTTGTGCTCTAGCAGGAGCTCGATTTCACCAGCTGGGGACTCTTCAGAGGTCTACAAAGCCCTGCAAGGCCTGGCAGCTGCTGCTTCCCTGGCTGACCACCTGCTCCTGCTGCTGTTGGTTGCTGTTTGTTGTTGCTTGCTAGATGGCTGGTGGATGGTTGCTGGATGGAGAACAAATTTGCCCCAAGGAACTGGATGTCCCAAATCAGCAGGAAATACTTTAATGATATTAATGCCCCCTTTCCCCTCTAACCTCCTTTCTCTCCTATCTAGTGTTGGGGGTCGGAAGGGATAGAGGTCAGGTAGGGAGGTAAGAGAAGGAACCCATAAAGTAGCCAGCAGTCTGGCTACCATCACCCTCTGGTGCTGAAGCCCTGAAGGAAGCCTGGAGAGTCACTCCTCTTCAGTGCCATTCAAAAGCTGGCTCCTCACATAAGTGAGGGACGGAGCAGCAGCAGTGAATGGGTAACACTCTCCAGCAAACGTGAACACTACAGGCAACACTGCTCCTCCTCCTCACTTGTGGGCTGTCCCTGCAAGGAGCTGTCCACTCTGGGCAGAGTCTTCTCATCTCAGATAATCCTTGAAACTACCCTCACACACTGTCCATAGGCATGCCTCTTTGTTGACCTCTTTGTTGACTCCACATACAATCAAGCTGACAATCAAAGTCAATCATCACAAAGGGACAACCACTCAATACTTGAAGCTGTGGGGATGATCCATACTCATAAGGTACATTTTTATCAGTACCACTGGGGACAGGAAAAGTAACCTGGAAGTTTATCTTGCTCACCTGTTAACACAGGTGAGAAGACAAGGTAAATTCCAGTGGTTGACTTGTAGTTCCAGATCCACAGGAACCTGAGTCAGGAGGCTCACCTGGGCCCAGGACTTCAAGGCCAGCCTGAGTGACATAAAGCTGGACAGATGGAACAAGTTAAGAACACTGACTCTTCTTGGAGTGGACCCAGGTTCTTTTCCAGCACCCACAAGTCTCTCATGACCTTCTCGAACTCCAGTCCTATGAGATCTGATGCCCTCTGCTGGCCTCTGTGAGCACTACACTGGTGTGGTGTACAGACATTCCTGTAAGCAAAACAGTGACACAGGTGAAATAAAGTGGAAAAAAAACTAAATAAAATAATTGATCAATTAATTTTAAAAGAGAAGAAAAGAAAGAGGAAATAGAGATGGATGAGGGCAAACAGATGGCCTTCTTATGCTTTTACTATCAATACACATTCTGTTGCTATCTACCTTATACAATATGAAGGTACAAAACGCATAAAAGATAGTTCATAACATTAAATGAATGCAATAGTATCTTTTTATAATTACTGCTTCTCTAAAGAGAAATTATTCATTAGTCTGACTTTTTATGGTTGGAAGACTTAAAAATAAGTATCATTATCAAGATATATATATTGCACTATCAATTCCAATAATAAATAGAAGCCATATCTGAAATTATGAGCAAAACAGAGTGTCTTTCAAGACATTAAAATATTTATGCTAATGGTACACTTTAAAATTAATCCAGATATGGTCTCTACAGTGTCTACAAAATTTTACCCAATCTCCTCTCAAAAGATTTACAGTCTATTTCTTTTGCAGTAAGTTGAGATGGAAATAAATCACATCAGAAGATGTGGAGCAGATGGCCTGCGGTTCAGTACAGTGATCGGTTTTCAAACTGAAGAACCATTAAAGAAAACTGACTCTTTTTTCCTCAAAGCCATCAATAACCCATAGCAGATAGATAGATAGATAGATAGATAGATAGATAGATAGATAGATAGATAGATAGATGGACAGACAGATGGGTGGATGGAAGGATGGATGGATGGGTGGGTGGGTGCATGGATGCATGGATGAGTGGATGGATGGATGGATGGATGGATGGATGGATGGATGAACAGAAGGACAGACAGACAGGTAGGAAAACAGGACAAAATTAAACATGCAGCGAAGGAGGTGTAAAGAGTGATTATGATCAAAGGACATTGTATAAAATCCTGTTTTTCCTCTTTTGTTTTTTTGTTTGTTTTGTTTTGTTTTGTTTTGTTTTTTGAGTCAGGGTTTCTCTGTGTAGCCTTTGCTGCCCTGGACTCTCTTTGTAGACTAGGCTGGCCTCAAACTCACAAAAATCCTCCTGCCTCTGCCTCGCCTCCCAAATGCTGGGATCACAGGTGTGTGCCACCACACCCATCTGTATAAAATTCCTAGAGAATAAAAACATTTTAAAAGAAGGGCTCCTTCAGCGGCCCTGTGGCTCTGAAATGTGAACCACGGTACAAGGTGCGTCCAGCCTGTGGTCACACAGGGGCGGCTCAGAGCTGGGAGAGCACACCATGACACAGAAGCAAACAAGGGAGTCAGCAGCATCTCAAGAAGGGCACCGTGCAAGCAGCCTGGCTGCTCGTGCTGCGACTGAAACACTGAGGGGAGCTGCCAGCCTCTCTTCCTGTTTTACTGCTTGCTTTCTGCTGCACAAATCCCAAGCCCCCTGGAGGATCTCTGCAGCTCAGAAGCCCCTTTACGCCCATCCTTTCCACCTACCCTAAAACTTGGCACAATCTTCCAGCCTCAATCCATTTTGGTGAGTCCAGACATGAAGGACAATTTTACAAAAGGCACAAAGAGTTATTCTGCCAAGAAAGCAAGCACAAGAATTGGCAATGTCTATATAATTCAACAAGAGTCACAGTGACAGCATAACATAGGAGACTGGCAAAGCAGACCAGAGCCACACACACAGGGTTCAGACAGAGAACTAGATGGACAAGTTACCCAGGAAAGCCCAAAGGTTCAAAACCTCTAAGAGTCTGCTGGAGTTTGAAACGGAATGAGCCTACCCAGAGGACAGGTGAGAGAAAGGTCTTCAGAGCAAGGTACAGATGCCCTGAGGAATGTCAGCAAGGCAAGAGAACTCAGTCCACACAGAGTGGCTATGTCGGAGACAAAGGGTATGCTCCACAAAGTCTGAAAGAGGACATCTCCAAGGCTTAGACTGACCTGCACATAACACCAACTCAAGCAACATAAAAAAAAATAAATTAATTAACAGGTACAACCTAATTGAGTTTCCTTGGTTACAGCTGGAAATCTCCAATGTAATTTTTTTTTCTGTTCAAGCACATAGGGTTCACGATGGAAAATGAAACATAATTATCCTATTACTACAATTTAGAATTAGGACTCATGCATAGCCCAACAGCCACCATCTCAATCAAGACTCAAAGCAACAAGTACATTTAAACCGCTGTGTTAAATGTGGAGGGTGATGCTTAGCAGCTGTCCTCGGGAATGCTGAAAGTTACAGTTTTGTACTGGGTACAGATCATTGGTAGGCTCTGCTTGCTCCCAAGTCTTAAATTTTTTATTTCTGCAAAGAACAGGAAGCTGGCCTCTTTCTGCCATCCTGGCATTCCTGCCACATCCTCTAAGACTGATGTGTGGTGTGTATCTCGCCTCTTGCAACCCAATATGCCTTTAGCACATGTCCTTTTTTGCTTTCTGTGGCTGTGGGTAAAAACACTCTGCTCAAAAGCAGCTTTGTGGAAGGAAGCCTTTATTTCATCTTGCAGAACTGTGCGTCATTGAAGGAAGTTTGGGCAAGAATATAAAGCAGAATCTACAGAGGAATGCAGCTTTTGGGTTCCCTCTGCCTCCTGCTTAGCTAGCTTTCTAATACAGCCCAGGAGCAGCTGCCTGAAGGACAGTGCTGCCCTCTGTAGGCAGGGCCTTCCCACATCTGTCAATAATCAAGGCAATCCTTGACAGACATGTCCACAAGCCAATCCGATGTGAGCAACTCTTGAGTTGCAGCTTCTTCCCTCAGGTGACTACAGCTAACCAGTAATTACAGCTAACCAGTACTAAGTACATCCTTTCTTCTTTAAAGATGCAGTTTTCTCTAGTGAACTTACTGATGGAGAATGGGTTGCTTGAGATACCTTCTCAGCTGAGACATTTATAATGAATAATAGAAGATACATCCCAGTTCTGTACCATTCGAACAGTTATTGAGGACAACCATGTCACTATAAAACAAGAATACCTTCAGTTTCAGGGACTGGGTGAGATGTTACATTGCTACATCTTCTATGAACATAGGATATATTGTTATATTTTACCTAGTCTAACATTGACAATAATATCTGCTTCACAATTAGTAGTATTTTTACTAATTTGTATGAGTATTTTTAATTTCAAAGTTAGTAACATTTCAGTTGGTACATTTTTACTGTCACTTTAAAGGAAGGGGCAGAGAGCTCAGAGCTTTTGGTTTTTCACAGTTCTGTGACTTGACTATGTGCTGTGCAGATCAATTTTGTCAACGTGATGCTAACGTCAGTTGAGACATCGCCTCCCACTGGCCTGTAGGCACATCTGTGAGGCATTTGCTTGATTCATGATTGATCTGGGAGGGCCCAGTCTACCATGGGTGGTGCCATCCCTAGGCAGATGGGCCTGGATTGAATAAGAAAGGTTCAACAAGCAAGCTGAGGAGACCAAGCCAGTGAGCAGCATTCCTCCATGGTGTCTGCTTCAGTGTCTGACTTCAGGCTTCTGCTTCTGCCCCTGCCCTGACTTCCCCCACACTGGAATTTGATCAGGACAGATAAGTCCACCACTTTCCCTAAGTTGCTTTAGTCATGGTGTTTAGCGCAGTAGCAGAAAGCCTGCCAGGACAGTGCCTTTGTGAGTGAGCAGACGAGCAGCTCAGCAGATCTGTGTGTTTTGGTAGGAAGGCTAACTGTGTCTGAAGGGATCTGATTTAGCCCGTCCCCTGGGAGAGCTTCCCCATCCACTGCTCTCACGCTGGATCCCAGCTTCAGTAAGAGACTGCAGCAAGATCTCCCGGAGGACCTGGGGTGTATTCGTCGGATTCACTGATGTCTTGAATATGTGCGGTTCAACTTAATTTTACCCACTGTGCATGAAAGCCACCCCCTCCGTCACCCCCAACCAGCACTGCAAAGCTGTGATTTATAACCACAGAGAAAGCTCATCTCAGAGACAGGAATTGTAAGCAGCAGCTCCAGTCACGCACAGGCAGTGGAGATAAAGCTGTTTTGGTTTGTTTGGTTTTTTTCTTTTTTTTCTCTTTGTCATTTCTCATTTTTTTGCCCCAAGCAAGAATCCATCAAACAAACTGTGTGCTAAAGATGTGGCTTATACTCCAGACTACTTCCAGAGACGAGACCAAGGTGGTTAGAAAACCTGGGGAAATGTCATAAAAGATGGTGAAGAAGCCAATCTAACTTCATATACAAAACTGCACAAGTTTCAAATACGCCCTCACACTGCAGGTCTGAACAATGTATGAGGCACAGGAAAAGCTTGGCTGGTGGCACGCCTACTGCATCCCATGGAAAGCAGCCTGGGAAACTGAAGCAGGCAACCCCCACAGTCCATGTGGTGCTGTCACCTGAAAGGGTGACCCAGGCCCCAGGGCAGTTTTCAAAAGCAAAACCAATATTGAGAAAGAGTCCTGACTTAGGGTTCACCACACAAACTGATTCCGTAGGAGATTATTTACAAACCTTCATGTTATAAAACCAACAAATGAAAACAAAAAGCAGAAAAATAACAAAACGGTGGACCTGAGCATATCCATCCTAATAATTAGAGCAATATAAAGTTCCCTGTGACCAGTAGAACAACAAAGTGCAAAGTCAAAGAAATGTTAGAAAAGTCACACTGACAGGCATAAATAAATATTCATGCAGATAGCAGGCAACAAATCCAGCGTGTGGATTTGATTTGTGTATGTGTAGCAGACATCTGATACTCTCTACAGTCTTAAGTGACACTGGTTATAGGAACACAAGACCTTGTAAATAAAAAGACTTAGTCCTTAAACACTCTCCAGGGAACTGGGTCAACTGGGATGTATTATAGAAAAGCAAAACGTTTCTCTAACCAAAACTGAGCTTTTAAGTGAGCTTGAAAAAGAACAGTATACATAAGACCAAATGTGTGTGTAAAACACAGACTCCTCAGCTCCTATATCTGGCTAATCTGCCACTTTTTAACTGGGTGTGTATGTGGGAGGTGTGAATGTGAGGGATGTGTGCATACACACGTGAGTGTGGATTCAGACAAAGGTCAATGCCAAATGCCCTCTTCTATCACTCCACATCTTGTTCTTTGAGGCAAGATCTCTCACTAGCCTGGAGTTCACCAGTTGTCAGTTGCCTCTGTCCCTGCCCCAGTGCTGGGGTTTACACACGTCATCCCACCTAACCTTTACACAGGTGCTGGCGACCTGAGTTCAAGTACTCATGTATGGTGACATTCAACTCACCAACGCATTACTTCAGTACGATTTCTCTTCTTAACATAAAGCATGCACACTGTTACAGTTTTGAAACATTTAACTGAGTAATGCTTTAAATATGTAAGACAAAACCTCTTTCAAGTGTACCCAGCAGGAAAGATCCCATGAAGGCACGTGTAAGTGTGGCAACATGAATTGGATAAAGAGTCATAGAAGATACTTGACAGTAACACAAACCTCATCGGGAGTTCTCATTTTATTGCTTACCTTTTACCATGTCTAAAGGTCCAAGACAATAGAGAGCATAAGCACAAAATACACTGACGAGAACTGAGAACAGGGAGGTGCAGCCTCTGTGGCCAGGATTCCATCTGGGATAATTACACATTACCAAGTGTCCCTGCTGAAAAGGGACCCTGCGAAAAGAAGCCTGGGGTTCCTAGAGCTTCACCCTCTACGGCAGTGGTTCTCTCCTGATCTTCCTACTGCCGTGGCCCTTTGATACACTTCCTCATGTTGTGGTGACCCCCAGCCATAAAATTATTTCCTTGCAACTTCATAATTATAATTTTGCCAGTGTTATGAACCATATGTAAATATATGATATACAGCGTATCTGACGTGTGACCTCATGGGGATCGTGGCCCACAGGTTGAGAGCCACTGCTCTACATACTCTGCCCTCCACATCTTTATTGTTTTCAGTGGCCATGCCTCTGGCTCCTGGGACCATCCACTGTGGCCTAAGGAACTCAGACAGTCATTATCAATCCCCTGCCTCATCACATGCTTCAGCTTATTGCCATGAATGAAGTGAGGCCTTACCTGAAGGAGAGGCTTCCCCTGCAGCCCTCTCAAGAGGTAGATGCCAGGGGTTCTCATTACCCTCTCCTGTCCATACCTGGTACCCATGGGTCTGCAGGAGGAGCAGGGCCCTCTTATCTCCCCTTTTCTATTTCTAGACTTCTCGGCTTTTCTCTACACTAAAAACTGTGAGGGTAAATCCCATGTCTTCCATTCATTCTTGCTTATCATAACCACCAATTGCTCCAGGTCATGTTTAACTACTAGTACCCTACCCAACACTATTTGTGCTAAAAATTTCTGTGATTTTAGCATCAACGAAGACAACACTTTCAAAACCATGCCATCAGTGCTGTATTCATCAATGGCCTGTCTTCCACTCATTTCTATGGCCACATAGTTACTAAGAAGTGCTGTCAGGAGCTAGACATGCAGAAAGGACATGAAACAAGCAAGTGAACTGTCTGGAGCCAGACCACTCACTTTTGCATGACTGATGAATGGGCGTATCCCTGGTTTAGGCAAGGCCAAAGGGATTTTGCATCTAGACTACTTATTGTTCCTACTTTGCCTTTCCATGCTTCCACCAAGTTATGAAGATGAAAAGTGTTTCCTGCCATTGACAAGTAAACCATGGGAAGGAAACTACTCAAGCTGGGTGTTGTGTGACACTATACCTGAGGAGATGTGAGTCATAATATTCATCCAGATGAGTAATCAAAACAGACCAAGGTAAGCATGCCACAGAAAAAGTCCAACTTGGTGAACCAATGAGTTTCTTAGGGCTACTTACAGGAATGTGGGTGAGGGGTTATTTATAGGAGAAGAAACAACTCAAAGAAAGCCCTATCTCCAAACCAAACTCAGCATGGGTGACAGCTCATGAAATGTGGAAACCTGGAGCTCGCTGTACAATGTATAGGCAACTCTGAATGTCGGTGCCTCCTCCAGGCAGTTCAACTGGTCTGAGCCTCCTCATGGCAGCTTCTCCAGCCTCTGCCTCTTCCAGGCAGATGGCTGGCTGGAAGGCATCTCTTAGCAATTTTTACTGCTTGCATAACCTGGCGAAATGGGGAACCTAGTGAATCTGTTCAGTTCAGGGACTTGATGGCATTTTCTAGTTTACTTCCTGAGTCTAATGTGTATCTATGTGGTATGGAATATTCTACCTCCTTTTAGAACACCCTGAGTCTGTCGGCACTCCCCTCCAAGATTAATGTTTTATCTCAGAAGAAATTGCCATACAACACTGGGTCATGTGGTCTCTAGACTCTGATTCCCCTCTGTAGGGATTCTAAACTGTCTTCTCAGCAAACACCACCATCTTAGCTCTTACCACCAACCTTAGCTGATCTCTATGGCAGTATTTTATTAGGACTGGCTTCTATCCCAGAAAACACTTTGACCCTATCAAATCCACTCACTCTTTTTCCTCTGTCCAGTGTGATCTCCTCTCTTGCTGTTCTTTATGAGGCCAGCCAATACCCATCTATACTCTGTTTCCTCTCTTGCTTGGTTCTCTAGTTTACATGGTGGCTCTGTCCTGTCATCCTAGTGAGGATTTTCCTTGGAACAGCTTTGCCTTGTGTCTCCAGGGTGCCTCCTTTCTTCTGGGCTGTGGATTTCAGTAGACAATGAACTTTGCACACATACAAAACAATTCAGTTCGCCCCATATGTCCTTGCTAATACTATCCCTCTATGCTTCTCAAGACAACCACCCATAAATATTTTTTGCTTACTTTCTCTAATTACCTTCCCATTTCTTTGGAATAGAATTTCTTTCTTAGAATTTATGAATAAATCAAGATTCAGTGACATCTGCTGGTTTTTGCTGCCTTCTCACTCACCCTTCTGCACACAGCACCATTCTGCTCCACTCTCTTGCTTAGCTGCTTCCTAATTCTTGGTTGCTTATGTTTTTTTGTTTGTTTGTTTGTTTGTTTTTCTCCTGATTTTCTCCTGATCTGTTTGATTTTTTCCTGATTCAAAAGGCCTTGGTGTTCAAGATGCACAGTCTGAATTAATGATTTCTCTCTCAGAGCATGTACTGCTTTGCAGGTTGTGCCCCATCCCCGACTCCTGTACATGGTTGGCTAAAGCTCACTGATGTGCATCCTCTCAAGGCCTCTGCCCTCACACCTGGGTGCCAGTCTTGCACATCCACTTAGCTGCCAGGAACACATCATCGGATACATAATAGATACCTCTCAGCAAACCCTTACAAAGCCAAGCTTCATCATTTTCATTTTTCTCACTGCTAAATGACAGATACTTCTTTGGGCTGATGATCTTAGTTAGATTCATTCTCAAATACTTTTTCTCTTGGTCTCTATCATATCTTTCATAGAAACCTATGACAACTCTCCCCTCTAATGAACAGTTAGTTAATTGATATTATTGGCTATGTTACTGTTATAAATCGAGCTTAATGGAGGGTGGAGATTGCATCCTCTTTGTTGGATTCACTGCAGTAGATGCCCAACAACTGCTTAATAAATTAACAAACTGTCATGCAAAGAGGAAACTCCCAAGGCACCTCTTGGGAACACAACTAGACTATGGAGGGTAAGAGGGATGACTAACCACAGAGCTATCCCTGGGGCTACCTGCTACACAGATTGGTATAAACAATGACATGGCCAGTTCTGCTGGGAACAAACATGGTGGGGAAGAACAGCATTGCTTCAGAAGCATTCACAAACGTATTTATGTAACAACACAGATGAAAAAAAAGCATAAATATATAAGAGAAAGATGTCTAGAGCTGATTTTAGCATGACCCAGTGTGGGAGAAGAACAGAGGAAGCAGATGGGCAGTGTGAATGAAACAATGCTGTCCAGATGAGCTTGAAGTTATGGTGCTGTCTATAGGACTCTGCCTGTGTGCTTAAAACTTCCTCTAGCCATAAACTAACCCAGTACTGATTTTAAGCTATCAGGTGGCTGATTTAAATAAAAGTGAGCACAGCAGAACCTAAGGGATAAGACTTAACCAAAAGATCCTAGGCACACCGCCTTCCTCCTCTTGTCACTACCATCTAACAAGCCCCTGGCTAGCATCAGTGGGTTCCCAATGGAAGAGCCACAAGAAGCAGGCTCCTTTTTGAGGACAGAAAAAAAAAGTAGCCAAATACAAGAGAAGAGGGGGGGAAAAGAAAAGACTTTGGTGTAATTTGAAGTTCCTGGTTCCCATAGCTATAGCAAACACCAAACACTATAGGATGAGCATAATTTTTCACACCGCAGGCCCATTCACTTAGCACCTACTTTTGAACATCATACCTGGTTTCATCAAGACTTACAAAGGCCAAAATTTAACCCAGTCAGAAGACTAGAGGCTGCAGAAGTAAGTTGAGCTAAGGTAGGCACAAGAGGCAGGTTTCCAATAACTATGATTTGTTTGTAAAGCACCAAAGGAAGCCCTGCAGTGTGCAAGGTTAATGGGCACTGCAGTTAGAGACACATGAGACAGCCAAAGAAAGTGTAAAGCCCAGGGAAAAGACAATGTCCTTCATGGCCTCTCCAGTAAAGCAGACTTGGTGAAAAAGGAAAGCAGGGCAATGTGAAGATCTTTAATAGGCAGTGCCTACACTACCAAGCAGGGAAAGAAAAACCAAGTATGAGTGTGTGTGTGTGTGTGTGTGTGTGTGTGTGTGTGTGTTTGAACTTCTTATCACAAGCCAAGCAAGCAAGATGAGAATGAGATAAAGCACTGGAAACAATGAAGAAAAAGCTACCAATACAGAACGGCATATTCTGAAATTACCCCTAAAAAATGATATAAATACTTGGCTGGCCATTCAGAGAAATACGTATCTGTCAGCAGACAAGCCTTGAAATTCTTCAGGGGAAAAGCAAAATTGTATCAGTCAGAAACTTGTTATTATGTAAAGAAAATGAGAATTGGAGAGAGGAAATGAATGTGAATTAAACTATGTTGTTTTTGTGTATTCTTATAGGATACAGATGAGAAAAATAAGTGACGGTAATGCCCTAGGGATGGCAGAGAAGGGAGCCAATTGAGCAGGCAGCCCAGAATACAGTGTGCTCTCACCCAATGGCAGGTTCGCCAGACCTTCGTATGATATTCAACCCCAGAAACCCACTGAAAAATGTTTAAATAAGTATAAACGACATTCCAAGTTGTGAAATCGATGGAATCATATGAAATATCAAATAAAAATTTGAGAAAGCAGCAAAGGGGTATCTAGTGGATATGGAGGAACACAGCAAAGGGTACATAGGTGGTAGATGGTGAAGCAGTAAGCAAGGATCGTCCGAGGGAACTGGGAGAGACTGCCAGGCTGAGAGCAGCGTGTTGGCTGACCCTTGTAACCCCAGCGCTTGGGAGGCTGAAGCAAGAAGGTTACAAGTTTGGGAACAGCCAGCCTGATCTCCAGTGTAAAATCCTGTCTCAAAGATTTGCTTCCTTGTGAGATGCTGGTGACCATGGTCTGCCTTGAAGGTGAGATGAGCAAATTTGTCTGTTTGAGAGTGAGGTAGGGAATACCACGTCCATTCACAAAACGTGACACATGCAGTGTAATAGATATTAAGTCTTCTTGTTGTTACTATTTTTGCCTGATAAATCATAATTATATACATTTACAAAATGCAACGTGATGTCAACAGCAGGTACGCCAGACAGACTGTCGCCGCCCAACTGCACACACCCGCCACCTCTTTGACGCGCCACTACACAGTGAGACAGCTACTCCGCTCGCAGCTTCCTGTGTGTGCTTACTGACTCCACTCTTCTCGCGGTGCCACACAACTCAAAACCTGTCCTCACTGTCTCCCACTTTGCACCATTGGATAGAAAATTTGTTCCCTCTCTCCACATCCAGTCTCCTGCATCAGCTGACATCTGCTTTTGGCTTGAATGAATTCACCCTTTCCGGATCCTAAATCTCGGTGAGAATGTGCAAGGCCTGACACTCTGTGTCTGCCCTGTTCACTGACCATCACCTTCATCTGACTCCCTCACCCATCTATGCTATGACAAGGGACAGCGTTCTCCCATGTTTTAGTGCTGGAGGCCTGTTCTGTAGCAAAGACAACACATTTTTTTTCTATCCATTCTGTCATTAATGCTGGCCTAATTGGGTATTTCTGTATCTTGGTAGTTGCCAGTTTATTTTCATATGCTCTTTTCTAGTCCTTGGTCATTTCACCCCACAGTGGGATCATGGGGTCATACACAGATCTCTTTTTAGGGTTCACAGGAAGCCTCATGCCATCACTCATAACTGTGCTGATCTGCATTCTCACCCATGTTTCTCCACATCCTCCCAAACACTGGTCTTTCATCTTGGTGATGAAAGCCATTCTAAAAGGTGTGGGGTGAGAGACAGCCCATTGTGGCTTTGTTGTTCTCTGGTGATTCCTGAGGCTAAGTATTTTATTGTATATATGTTTACCATTTGTATGTTTTTTTGTTTTTGTTTTTTTTTTTTCTGGTCAGTGTCCATTCAGGCTCTTTGCCAATTTGAAACTGAGGTATTTATTTTCTGGTTCTGTTTTTTTTTTTTTTTTTTAATATATTTTGTATGCAAACCCTTACTATGTGTGCGGCTTGCAAACTCTTTGTCTTATGCTATAGGCTCTTTCCTGGGTCATTTCTGGCCTTAGTTTTTCAGGAGCTCTTCCATTTGATGTCACAGCACAGCCATAATCATCTTGAGCAAAACAGACAAAGCTGCGGCATCACACACCCTGACTTCTAACTGTACTGTGGAGCTCCAGTAATCAAACACCAGGGAGCTGGCATCAAACACACAGGAACAGAGCAAAAAGCCCAGAACGGAACCCATATAATTTTTAGTCAGTTGATTTTTAGCCAGGAACACAGTGAGGGGAATGGACAGCCTCTTCCACAAATGGTGGAAAAGCCAGATATCCCGTGAGTACTGCTGTGTCACGCTATGAGGGTGAGGCGGTGGGTCAGCAGAAAGACAGTTTGCTACACAAGCATGAGGACCTGCATTCAGATCCCCAGAGCCTGCATCAAAAGCATCACAGGCCTATGTCCTCAGCACAGTGGCGAGTGGGGACTCGAGGGCCTCCTGCCTTTCAGGCCGAAATCGCAAGTCTCAGTGAGAAACCCTGTCATAAAATAATAAAATAAAATAATGAGGTAGAGAGCAAAAGAAGACACATGATATGAACCCTGACCTCCACATGTACATAGGTCAGCAGGCACACCTGCATGCACATGTACACACACTCATACACCACACACACATGCACACCCACATGCACACACACTCACACAAGCAAACCAAACTACAAAGCCTGAATCTTCAGAACTATTAGAAGAAAATATGGGTGAAGTTCTGTGGCAGTTATCTCAAAAAGGGTTGTATGGGCACAACCGGGATACCTGTCACAGACAACAGCACACTGTCTCATAATCTGTGTCAATATGATATTTTAGCCGAGGAAATCCACGTGTGTGAGGATGTCACATCTGCCTTAACAATCTCTAGGTCACCCACAGGAGACAGTAACAGCTGAGAAAGAGAGGAAGCCGGGAGATGTGCCAACTTAAAACACATGATTAAAGAAAAAAAGGGCTCGTGTCAAATGCTGCAATTCAATGAAACCAACGGCACATATTTCACAGAAAAATTATTTCCTCTAACATGTTAAAAACCTATATATCTGTTCGCAGCCTTAAAACTCGTATGTCATGTTGCTGACATATGAGTTCATTATTTTTATAAACCTCTGATGAGTGGAACATTCAAGTGCCTTCTTTTTCCTCATAGTTACTGAGCTTCAATGGTTTTTGGTCCATCACTGGACCCTGGGCACAGGAGAAATCACCAGCACTTAGCATCAGGATGGAGAGCTGTGCTCCTGGGAAGGCCAAGTGGCTTTTTGAGAACTCACACTGCATCTATGACAAGCAAACATGGTTTGTGTGTGACTCAAGCTGGATGTGGTTATGAACTTACACCATATTTCCCATCTACCTCAGCCTGTGGTGGAGTAGCAGGCCTCAGGGTAAATGGCAGGAAGGAACCTGTGTCTGGGAGGAACGTAGTTTGGTGTGTGTCTGACTGGGAAGAAGCTGCCAGCATGGTTTTATTGTCCCTGCCTTTCACACTTCCGGTCATTTTCTCTGACCAAGGCAACGTGTGACTCAGCAATGAGCTTCATAGGAGAATCACTGTGTCCTGTCAAAGGAAGCTGATGCTAAGCAAAGTCAGCCTACTTACCGCACTAACTGTGGCCTATCTATGACCTAGATTGTGTGCCTTCTTTGTAGCTGTATTAGATAGCATCCTTAGTTGGTTGAAAATCAGTCCTCTGGAATGGCATCAATGCTCAACACAGGCATCACCTTCCTTGAGTGAAGGCATGTCTGAGCAAATTTTCATCAAGTAAGGCACTGAATTCGCATATTTAAAGGACTATTTGAACAGAGAATTTCTTCGAAAGGAAAAAATAGTCTCTTCAAAGGAAAGCATGGTGCACCCTATGTTCACATGATGCCACAGGTGACCCTAGTAAGAACTGAGGGTGCCCTGCTCCTGTCAGGAACACGTGAGGGAATGCCGGTTGGTTCCTAAACATGCAGAGCGAAGGACTAAGGCATGTCCAGGAGAGACATGGCATATGCAGTTGATAGCATCTCTTAGCATTCTAGAACTCCACTAAGACATGTGCAAGGCGCCTACACTGCAGGCTCACCTTGCTGCTGCTGCTGTAACTCCCAGTTCATTGTGATTGATTTTTGCTGGTGACATGTTAAGTCAATTGGTCTGCAAAGGCAATTGCTTCTCACATTAATTATTTTCTCAGTGAGCAACCAAATCTAATAAATCAGAACAGTTTATAAAACAAGACTGTTTCGATATGAATAATTAGAGCTTCATTTACCATGAGTTCCAGCTTTTCTCCTGTTGCCTCTCTTTTGCTGGTTCTGGGCTACTCAAAGAGGGAATTTTTGTCTTTCCAAAGACTTGGATGGTAATCATAGGTGAAACCATGATTGAATGACTCACCATATTTAGGCTGCCTTCTCCTAGATCTCATATCCTTGTTTTGAAGTCATATATGCTGCAGGCAGAGACTTATCCCCCATCTTGACCAGAAGTTCAACTAGACCCACAGTGGGATGAAGGATGAATAGCATAGCATAGTGAGTGTCTGATAGGAGATTTGCATGGTTCAGGCTGATATTTCCAGTTCTGTTCTCATCAGAGATGAGTTACTAGCATCATTCTATATTCACTCATTTTATTCTTTCTGTGTTTATTCTTTCTGTGTTTTATAAGATGGATGGCTGACATAAGTTGGTGGCATGTATCAGACAATCAGGTTTAGTGACCAGACAATCCAAGCTCTGTGTCTGGAGACCATGCTCATAAATAATGGAGGTTCATCTTTTTTATGTTTAGTCTTCTTTCAGAGGAGTTCAGCCATTCTGGGAAGGATCAGCCTTGCCTAAGCATTAAGTGGGCATGGATTATAACCTGTAGAAGAGACCTGTCTCTAGGGCCACCAAGAGTTCTAGGTCTGTCACAGAGTCCCTGGTACTTGCCAACCTGCAAATTTCCTGTCAAGGGTAAATAAGTCACCAAGGCAGCTGGCATTTCATAAATTGCCATGTTCTACACAAAATGGAATTCCTGCCATTTGTATACAGCACCTGCTTCCCATGCCAGGGGCTGAGGAAGATAGGAGGCATCAGAAGGTCAAAGATAGACTCCAACCACTTCCCCCACAGCAGGCTGACACAAATGGGAAATGCTTGTGTGGACAGTGCTATATGTCCCAGGTCTCTGGAAAATCCCCAGATCTCATTGTCACACAGATCTGAGAATTCCTCTAGCCTGGTTACTATCTACCATTCTGTAACACTGAGTATTGACCTAGTATTAACAGGCTCTTTCACCATAAAAATGTCATTTACAGTATTTTATGGTGAGTTAGAAAGAGGGTGTTCTGGTTTCCACAGCCTCTAGTTGTGACTCCATTTAGAAAAGGAAGCTTCACAAATATGATTAAACTAAGGGTCTCAAAGTGAGACTCTTTGGGATTATCCCAAGTGCAATTTAAGTTCCTTAGATAAACAGAGAGGTGGGGAAGCCAGGTGAAAATGGAAGAGAGGCCAGAGTGATGTAGCCACAAGCCAAGGGGACCTGAATCCCTCAGGTCTCTAAAACTGAATGAGGCAATGAAAGACCACTTGGGAAACTCTGTTATGAGACAAAGTTTGAAGTCATAAATTAGATCTACACAAGTCCAATAGGCAAAACCCAGTTTTATTTCCACACACTGGCAGCAAGCAATCTAAACCTGGAATCAGGAAAAATAGTTTCAGTTATAATCACATCACAGAGTAAAACATTTAGAGACGAATTAAAAGCAAAGTAAAATGTGTGCATTGAAAATGACAAAATACCCTTGAGAGAAGTTGAAACTCAAGCAAGGGGAGTACATCTGGTGCTTGTGTGCTGCAGCCTCACTAGTGGGGGTGAGAGAAGTTCTTTCCAAGCTTTTCCAATTCAGTGCTGTTCCTTCATGCCACTCTGAGGGAGGGTGTGTCGATGCACAATGGAATGTTTCAGGGTAAGAACGGGACACAAACAACCTTGAAAACACAGAACAAAGTTGAAGGACTCCAACCAACTGGGAATAGAGCTGTAACAGCCAAGGCTGTGAGCTAATGGTGTTCAAAAATAAAATCTTGAGGAGCTGGAGACATGACTCTCTTTCGGAGGATCCTAGTCGAGTCCCAGCACCAACATCAGGCAGCTCAGAACCTGTTCCAGGAGGTCTGATGCCCTCATCTGGCCTACAAGAGTACCTCTGCACTTGTGGCACACACATGCACACACACACACACACACACACACGTACAGATGCCCACACATGCATGTACACACACACTGAAATAAGTATTATATTTAATCTTGATAGATGAACATGAGAAAGATTTTAATACCTGCTCATAGAGAAATAGAATTTGCTTACAATGAGAATATGAAAGAGAAACTAGACTTTTAAAAGAAAAAGAAGAGAACCTTGAGAACCAATGTCTAACTGATATAGTAGTCTGACTGTATGAGCAAAGTCTTATATAGAGAGAGGAGGTAAAGGGGGGTGCAAGAAATAATTACAGCAAACTCTCCAAATTTATATAAACCTGGAGGTTCTAAAACATCTTTTCACCTAAGCTGGTAAACCTGAGAAACTCAAGCCAAGATACACACGATATCAAAATTCTGAAAACAAAAAGAAATAATTTGAAAATAACCTTAAAAAAAAAAGACCTATCAAAATAAAGGAAAGCACCAGTTGAGATGAGAAGGAGGGAAGAAAAGAGATATGATGTAATTTCATTACAATCTCAAACAAAAAGGAATAAAGTGTTCTGCTTGGCAAATATACAAACACGTTTATTCACACATATATTCAAAAATAAAGAAAAGGAGGATGGCAGACATTTCTCAGTCAATGTGATAGTGATAGAAAAGAGATATGTTTTAAGAAGTGAGGAGGGAAAGGAGCTGTTTTCTGGTGCTAAACATACAGAAAATTATGTCTCAAGGATAACAGAAAGTTAAAGGAACCTACAGAAAAAAGAAAAGGTGAAGAATTTGCTCCTGGTAAACAAACAAACAAAAAAAAACCCCTACATATCATAATAGAGCAGGAATCTGAATGGAAACTCCCATAGAACACATGAGAAGGTGCAACGCAATGTCTGCTCAGGGAGGCAAGTGCTTAGAGCAGGGGACCTGAATTTTACCCCAGAACCTATGTGGGGGTGGGGGTGGGGTACTGAGGGTGTTGAAGTGTGTTTTGTAATCAGAGCACTGTCAAGGCAGGGACAAATTGGCAAATTCCAGCTTCAGTGACCAGCCCTGTCTCAGAAATAAAATAAGGTGGACGGGGTCTGAGAAGACACTCAGTAGCAACATCTGGCCTCCATGCTCCAGCACACACTTGTGCACACGAACATACAGACACATCCACAGAAACCACACGCATGAACAATAAGTGTGAGAAGACAGAGTGGAGACAGGCAGTCCACACTGCAGCTGGGACTTCACAGCCCTCTCAGTACCTGGTGGAACCGTGGGTGGTAAATGCAGCCAGAGCCTGGACTCTGGTGATAACGCTCAGCCAGCAGGACCTGGCTGAAGCACTGACACACCAGACATGCCCTGTGGGACCTGTGACACATTTGCAAAAGCAGGCGATGTCCTGGGATAGAACGCAATGCAAACACAATTAAGAGAATTGAAACCTACAGTGTCCTCAGAGCATAATGAAGCCAAACTAGAAATCAATGCAGAAGGACAACAGGAAGCTCTCTGAGCACTTGGAAATTACATGAGGGCTTCTAAATGAGCCCTGGTTTGAAAAGGAAGTCTCAAAGGGCATTTAGAAGTAAATAGATGTTACCAAATGGTTGAGACTACAAGATGGTGTGCGTGTGTGTGTGTCTGTGTGCGTGTGTGTGTGTCTGTGTGCGTGTGTGTGTGAGTGTGTCTGTGTGCGTGTGTGTGTGAGTGTGTCTGTGTGTGTGTGTCTGTGTGCGTGTGTGTGTCTGTGTGTATGTGTCTGTGTGTGTGTGTCTGTGTATGTGCATCTGTGTGTCTGTGTGTGCATGTGTGTGTCTGTGTGTGCATGTGTGTGTCTGTGTGTGTCTGTGTGTGTGTATGTCTGTGTGTCTGTGTATGTGCATCTGTGTGTGTGTCTGTGTGTCTGTGTGTGTGTGTGTCTGTCTGTGTCTGTCTGTGTCTGTGTGTCTGTGTGTGTATCTGTGTGTGTGTCTATGTATGATGCAGCTACAACAGCAAGGGTGAGGAATAAATACCACTGCATAGTTACGTCAGAAGCACAGAAATTGCTTCTGATACATCTGCATACACATTCAAGAAACTGGGGAAAACATGGTGAAATAAACTGAAAACAGCATAAAGGAAGAAACTAAATAGTGTGCGACATGTAACATACTCTATAGACCTGGAACTAATGAAACCAAAGGAAGCAAAATAATAGAGAAAAACAGTGAGGAGAAATCTTGCTGTTCAGAGAAATTATAGCCTCTTAGAAAAACAACAAAAATAAAGAGAAGTCATTTTTAACAATTAAAAGACAGAAAATATTACAAAGACCCCAAACCAGTGGTTCTTAACCTTCCTAATGCTGTGACCCTTTAGTACAGAATCTCATGTTGTGTTGACCCACAGCCATCAAATTACTTTGTTGAAGATAACTGTAATTGTGCTACTGTTGTGAATCATAATATGAATAACTGATAGGCAACCTGGTGGGGGCCATGACCCACAGATTGAGACTCCTACCCTAAACTGGCACAGCTGTATCTAACGGGAACAGTGACAGTCACAAAGCCAGCACAGCTCCCTGACAAAGAGTGATGCGATCACTGTAGTGCAGTCTCCCACTCTTTTGGCCTTGCTCTCTACATGGTACACATTTGGTGGGGGTGGGGCTTTTACTAGTCATACAACTTGGAGATACCGGATTGATGGAAATTTCCTTATGAATCATTTTTACCCTCTCCCAGGAGTACTGCTTCTAAGCTGTCTCAGGAATGTCCTGACCATATTACCCCTTCCACTTTTAAGGAGATACCCTTACCTGGCCCTGCTTTGGAATGTCTTCCTTATGCCCTAAAGGCTGAGACTGACATGATTATTCCAGAGACCTCCTTAAGAGGCTCTGACACAGTTACTCTGTACATCTGTCCCTGCACTTACTCAGCAACAAGATAGTCAGAACAGAATAAACTTGGAAAGGTAAACACGATTCAGTGGGCTAGAGAAGCTGGCAGCACATCAAATTAAAAGCCTCTTCCTACAACTGACAGACAAAGAATAGTGTGCATAAATGATAGAAGGATAAAGTATTAAGACCTCTCTTTCTTAGAAAAAAAAAAATGAACTCATACAGGACCACTACGGTATCATATGACCAAGTAACAACAACAAAAATAGATAAATAAATAAAACAGGATTAGACATGTAAGTGAATTCTACAAATATATAAATATAAGCATTGTATTATGGCAGAATTTGAATAGTAACTGCAGCAGCGTTAGCCTGAAGACTTGTGTTGGGCCAAATGACAATTTGCACTCTGACTATTAAAAGTTGATAATACTCTGCTTGGGACATGATAATCTCCCCAGACAGGCTTGGAGATTTTTTTTTTCTGTCTAGTGGCCTTGAAGAACTATCAGGCTAAAAACAAACTGTCATACATTGGCAAAATACGCCCTTGAAACTACAAGTTTGTTAAAAGCTGGGTTATGGGGTTGATGAGGTAAACTAATGGCAAAAAGGTAATTCTGTCCTGTCATGGTTTATCAATGATGACTAAATTTATGACCAAGCAGAAGCTAAAAAACTGTCCAGGGACAAAAATGACATGATCTGCTCTTTGGAACAACATGTGTCTATCTATCCCTGCTGACTGAATTCTATATAAATAAAAAGCACGGAGACTGCCAGTCAGTCAGGATTTAAAACTCTTCCCGATCCCCGCACCTGACTCATTCCTCATTCCTCACTGGCCATTCTTGCACCCGCCCTCCTTCAGACCCTGACCTCACCCTCGGCTGGATCCCAGCACTAAATGCATTGAAAGACAGAAATACAATGATGAGTTTTACTTGAAAAGAAAAGAAAAGACCCAGAAGAAATAAACAAATGTCTGTGAAATTTAGTAGCACAGATTTATCATCTCACCATTTTCAAGATCAGGGGATGAAATGGCCTGTTCCTTCCACCCAAAGCCATCAGCATCAGCTGGTGGCCTCGCTGTCACTTCTATCAACTGCTGCCCTTTTGTGCTGCTTTGATTCCTTGGGGCTGGACTCTTACATCTTGTTGAGTTGTTGGCCAAAGGGACCCACTGATCCGTTAGGCTCCCAAATACTACAGGTTGCTTCCTGTGCTATTTGTGGCCCTCCACAAGGAACGGTAAGACCCTGTTGCTGAAGTCACCACAGACTGATGGCCCTGCACATGGAAAAGGCAAGCTGGGGTTCGACAAATGCTTCACTGCTTTGTGACTAGTATTTATACTTCTGGAATGTACTATGCATTCTATTGAGGGAAAAATTAATCATGAGTCCCATCCATTGACAAAGCTTGTGATCAATCTATAACAGTATATATGCCAGAAAGATATGCCCATCAGTACAATAATGGCACATGTGTGCACGTGTGTGTGTGTGTGTGTGTGTGTGCGTGCGTGCGTACCCACGCATGTGCACATGCTTGCTTGCTTCCTTTTTATCATGATAGAGAAACAACATGCAGTTGTGTAGGTAGGCAAAGGGTCTCCTCCTCTAGGAGGAGTTAAGAGAGGAAGTAGAATATGATCAAAATACACCACAAAAATTTAAATAATATTTTTAAAGCTCAGATTTTGCATGTTTGGTGTCTAGTTGGTGGTGCTCTTTGGGGAGGGTGTGGGGCCTTTATGAGATGGTACTTGGCTCTAGGAAGTATCTCATCAGAGGGAAGGCCTTTGGAATTAGACCCGTCCTGGTTCCTGGAATGCTGCATCTGCTGCCTGTCTTCCTCAATGTGAACAGCCCCTGACACACTGAGCAGCTCCCCCATGGAACCACAGAAACTGAATTGAGCATCTTCCCTGAAGAGTTTTCTGTCTGATATTTTGGTCACCGTCATGATTGTATGATCATTTAGAATATACTGACAGACGTTCTGTTTCACATTTGTGTGTCTTCATGTGCACTTGTGTCTGTGCCCATATGTGTGTCTAGCTGTACATGATTGTGTGTGCACCTGTGTGTGGAGGCCTGATAAGAGCCTTTTATGTCATCCAACAAGCACAGTCTAAGACGTTTATTGAGACAGTTTCTCTCACTGAGAAACTGAGCTCTCCTAGAACTAGTAAGCTAGATTACAGCCAGCAAGCCCAAGGATCTGCCTGTCCCTGCTTCCCAGGGATCTGCCTTTCCTGCCTCCCAAGGATCTGCGTGTCCTGCTTCCCTGGCGTGGAGTGTCAAGCATGAGACTCTGCTCAGCTGGTGTACACGGGCCTTGGAGGTCGGACTCAGGTCCCTGGCTGGAGAGGCAAGTGCCTTCCATGGAGCCACCTCCCCAAGCCCCTATTCTATACCTTAAATGAGCAAAGTTTGTGGTCTGTTGGTATCTTAATAAAATTCTCTAAAAATAGAAATGGAAAGGATGGAGAGGGACCTCTCAGGTTGGCATAGCTAAAGGATCCAATGGCTGAAATTGGGGTGTTGAGCAAGGGAGCTCCTATTGGGGGGGGGTTCTAGTATGAATCCTCTCCTGAGCTCGCTTAAGCTGTCGACAGGATCCTGTTCGCTGCAGATATAGCATAAGGGCTGTCCTTTTTGTGTAGGTGGTCACATTGGCTATCCTTGGTCCCGTAAATACCTCAGGCCCTTGAACATGGTATCTGTCCTACAAACCAGCAACAACAATTAGGCTTGAATTCTTGTCGCACATGGAACCTACCTTCCCTTTCACCATGCTTCTCCTCTTCTTCCGTTCCTCCTTACTTCTTTCAGGTACCTGACCTGAGGTACCATGTAACTAGACTGCGCACACTCATAGAGTCTACCGTAAACTATTTTTAAATCTGAATTTTCGTTTACGTCTGCAGTTGCTCTTGTCATTTAATGAAGCACAGCTGCACAGTCGCAGTCCCCAGGACTAGGGTGTGGGCACTGGGTACTTATTATTCTTCCATGCCAGGGGTATAAAAGTATACTCCAGTGTATTTTTATCACAGCTGTGCTATGCCTTATTCCAAGCTCCAGGAAACTAGGCATTCGAACAAAGAAGCTCCTTTCCCCTTGTGGAACTCACAATGTAATGGATGAGTGCGAGAGAGCACAAGGCCAATACACTCTGTCATCTATGGCACTGGGGATAGTCAACATCTTGATGTGTGGTATGGATGAACTTAATAATCAAAGACTTGTCCTGAGCTCAACTCCGTGCCAACAGCAGCTCACATTCAATTTTTAAAATACTCGTATAAGACTGAGATTTTTTTTTTAGCTCAAATTTACAAAGGAGGATGAAATAGCAATGTATTGTGTTGACTTGGTGCAGTGGTTTGAATAAGAATGGCCCCCACAGGATCACATATTTGAATGCTGAGTCCCCAGAGAGTGGTGCTATTTGATAGGATTAGGTGTGGCCTTGTTAGAGGAAGTGTGTCACTGAGGTTGGGACTGATGATTCGAAAGCACACGCCAAGCCCAGTGTGTCCTGTTGCATATGGCTCAAGATAAAGCTCTCAGCTACTGCTCCAGTACCTGCATGCCTGCTGCCATGTTCCCTACCTTGACAACAATGGACTGAACCTCTAAAACTGTAAGCCACCCCCAACTGATTATTAGATTTATTAGACTTGCTGTGGTCGTGGAGTCTCTTAACAGCATTAGAACAATGACTAAGACAGATGAAGAACAGCTCAATGTCAGAACATTTACCTACATGTAAAAGACCCTTAGCTACATACAAATAGAGTGGGAGAGAATGGGAGAAAAAGCTACAGAGATGAAGAAACGTCGTGTGATATTTTATTCCCCCTCCAAGTATCTTCCCAAATACTGAAAGAATGTATACTTAGAAGGAGAGGCAGGGGCTCTTCAGAGAGATGCTGGAGACACTGGCGACTGATGGATGACTAGATGTCACTGGTGCTCTTCTGTCTGGTGGAGTGTTGACAGCATCCCTGCCTCTGCTCTCCACACCGCAGTGGGCCTCCCTTCTGGTCAGAGAAACCAGCACTTCCAGCCCTCCACAAGTGCCCAGTGTACGGCCAAATCACCCTTGGCCACAAACCACTGCTGTAAGGTAATTCAGAGATAATGTTTATGTCCCTGTTTACCCATAACATCATAATGTTAAGGTCATGAAGCTGTTAGCATGAGATTTGGATAAAGATTATGAGATAATGAGAAGCATTGCAAACTTTAGGTTGTGGTATTCTCATTATTTCATTTAGATTATGTATTTTTATCATGAAACAGCCCTAAGAGGATTGGTTGAACAAACCAGCTGTGCCCTATTCGAGATGGAAAATAAACCATCAGTGCACTGCTAGACTGTTACATGATTATATTTTGAAATATATTAAATGTAAGTGATGTCCTGGTAAATTCTGAGACAAAATCAACCATATATTTGTATGCTGAAGATCCACAATGTTGGCTCATTCCTAAAGAACTTCCCTTTGTTGATGATAGTGGAAAATATGCTTTTAAAATGACTGCTGAAGGCTACTAAGGATTTAGAAAATCCAAGCAAGTGTCCCTCTTGGGAGACTGGAAACCACACACATAGGATCACCCCAGTATTCCCAGGCAATGCCGAACAGAGCACAAAAATCAGACATGCAGGAAGAATTTCCTGGGGAGATATCCTGGACTTTTCTAGGACGGCAAGAATGCTTTCTTTATCCATTAGAGAGGAACTAACCATACCAATGAAATTTCTTTAAAAATGTGCACTTAAAATCATCAACTTTGTTAGGGATACATTTTACACCAATAAAAAAATAAATATACATTTGTGCTTGATAATAGACAGCAACATCTATTTTTAAAAAATGATATTAGCCCATAGCTTGTTGTTTGTGTAAATAGATCACAAATCTGCAGAATGCACCTCAGAGATTTGAGGGTAGACACAGATATATTTGCTTGTTTGAACAGCTTTGTTGAGATGGAATTCATATAGAATGAAACTAGACAGGAGAACATGAGAAGGAAACAGGAAGTGTTCAGAAAGTCTGGGTGTGGGGATAGTTAGAACACAAGATCACTGTAACATGGAAGTAAAAAAGAAGACAGAAAGGAGAGGGGGAGAAAGGAGAGGGGTGGAGTGGGGAAGAGAAATAATAAATTTTGTCTGAAAATTGCATCATGAAACCTAATTCTTTATAAGCAAGTAAAAATAAAATTAAAATGAATATAAAAATTTGCTCATATAAGTAATACCTCAGTAGTTGATTATCACTCACAGACACATGTCAAATCACCACAATCAATTTTAAAGTCATTTTTTTCACCTTTAAAAATAACCCCACAACACATTCCCACTCACAGTAGCAACAAAGAAAGGAAAATGTCTTGGAATAAACCTAACCAAGAAAGCAAAAAATATCTATTATAAATATTTTAAATCTTTGAAGAAGGAGATGAGAAAGACTCTAGAAAAAGGAAAGACATCCCATGATCTTGGGTTGGTAGAATTTATATTGTGAAAATGAACATTTTATCAACATTGTTACAGGCATGGTGGCATACATCTGTAATCCCAGCACTCAGGGAGGCAGAGGCAGGTGGATCTCCATAGTTCAAGGCTAGCATGGGCTACTAAGTGAGTCCAGGACAGCCAAGGCTACATAGAGAAACCCTTTCTCAAAAAACAAAGCTAAAACAAACAAACAAAAAGAACAAAATGTCCATTGCATTAGCCACAAAAATAGAAAAAAAATACTATATTGAAATTCATATGGACCCACAAAAGACCACAGATAGCCCAAATGATCTGTAACAAAAAGAACAATGTTAACATGATCACTATCCCAGACCTTCAGATACAGAGCCACGGGAACAAAAACAATACGGTACTGGCACAAAATCAGACACGTAAATGAATGGAACAAAAATGAAGACATGGCTACATATTACTTCAGCCATTTCATATTTGACAAAGACGCCAAAAACATAAGCTGTAGAGAAGAAAACATCTTCCACAAATGGAGTTGGAAAAACTACATGTATGTAGAAGAAATTAGACCCATTATCAATCACATCGTGAAAACCTAACACTAAATGAATAAAATCCTAAACACAGAAACTGTGAAAAAAATAAGCATGATAAAGATGTGGTATATGATATAGACTTGAACTCCATTTGCCCCAGAATTAAGGCTAACAACTGAAAAGTAGCACTTCATAAAACTAAGATGCTTCCACACAGCTAAATAAATAATTGACCAGGTGAAGTAGAAGCCCACAGAATGGGACTGAATCTTTGCCAGCTGTACATTTGACAGAGGACTAATGTCCAGAATGTATAAAGAACTTGAAAAACAAGAAATAAAAAAGAAAAAATGACCCATTAAAAAAATGGGCCTTCAGTCTGAACAGATTCCCCAAAATAAGAAAAAAGTGACTAAGAAATATCTTTTAAAATGTATAGCATTCCTAGTAATTAGGAAAAGGCAAATCAAAACAACTTTGAGATTTCTTTTGCCCCAGTAAGAATGGCAAAGACCATCTAAACAAGTGAAAGCAAATGCTAGCATGGGTGTGGTGGCAAAAGGGGTCTATCACTCATTGTTGGTAGAATTGCAAACTGGTGTGTCCACTATGCAAATCAGTGTGGAGAACTCCCAAAATATATCCATCATATTACGCAGACATATTATTCATTAGCATATGCCCAAAGGACTTGACATTCTACTCCAAAGATACTTGCCCAGCCATGTTCATTGCTGCACTGTTCACAATAGCTAGGATATGGAAACAACCAAAATGTCACATGACTAATGAATGGATAATGAAAATGTGGTGCATATACACTATGGAATACTATTCATCTGTAAAAAAAAATTAATAATAATAAATCATTAACTGTTTAGGTAAATTGATAGAACTAGAAAAAAATCATCTTGAATGAGATAACACAGAACCCGAAAGACAAACATCCCATGTTCTCTCTAATCAGAGGCTATTAGATCCATTCTTGGGTGTGAACACCTGTCTGGCATAACTGCAGGGACCAGGAAAGTAAAAAGGGACCAGTACTGGGGTAGGACGTAGGGGAGCAATAGAGAGGGCAGTAGCAGGGTACAAGTGATCTGATCAGGGAAATGGGGAGAGGGAGGGGGTAACTAGAGAGGGGAGATAAATACAGAAGAAATAGAAAGCTAGAATAACAGTAAGGATGTTTGAAAAAGTCATAAGGGACCATATATTAACTGTTTACCTAAAATAAAACCTAGAATACATTTAAGTCAGTCTATAAATGTACATATGGAGTTTAAATGAAATTTTCTCATCTGGGCTGACAATGTTCTCTCCAAGAGCCAAGGAATTATCTAATAAAAGCCCCAATACCAGGTATGAGAACTGTCTTCTGATTTGTTGGTCAGGGCTGTCCAAGAGACCCCAGAAACATACAGCCTGGTTCTATTGCCTTTGTTGTGCTCCAGAGGTGAAAGGTAAGTCCCTATTGCTGAAAACACATTGCATATCCGACACAGGAGCAGAGATCCCTGAGCTGGCATTAGTCTGAGTACCAGCTCACTGAGGACCAGCTTGCATAGTTCCAGAAGTCACCTTTTTAGAGCTTCCACAGGAGGGAAGCAACCAACAGTCCTGCCCAGCTGTGACACGTATGAACCACAGCAACAGCCAGCACTGCACGGTGAGACCACGTGCACAGTAGTGACATGCATTCTTTGGCGGTAACCAACAGCTCTCTGATTAGACAGGAGACCCATCCAGAAAGAAAATCTAGGCCTGGGCCTAAAAACTTAGCTAACTACGCAGAGTGATGAAGTCATGGATACTGGCGGAACACCCACAATCACCACTTTTCTAAATAAGAATTATCCCTAGCTACATTCTAAATATTTGTCCTTATACCCACAGATAAGTGTAGTCGTTGTCCTTCATTAAGAAAACTCATTTTTGAAACAGAGGAAGACCATTACAAAAAGCTACAACCAACCAAAATTCTGAGTTGTGGAGTCCAGAGTCAATAGATATATCCACAAAATAACTCCCCACCTAAGGCTCAGGGAATGCTGTAAAAGAGAACAAAAGACTTTAAGTGCTGGAATAAATCTTAAACAAACCCTTCCAGACCCTGACTAAGAGCCTACGTTGAAACTCCACCCCTTTCCTCTTACTGTCACCCACTATCACCTGCATTCTGATAGCAAGGCAGTTTCCAAAGGTAAAAACACCCCATCTAGACAAACAACTCCAGGAGGGAGGAAATATAGACTAGCACGTAGCTTCCTGAAGCTGCCTTAACTTCCCATCCTCCAAACTCCCTATGTAAACTTTAGGTAGCCCCTCCTACTTTTGGCAGACACTCCTTTCTCCCTGTGTCTTCTCCTTGCTGTTTGAAATAAGCAGCCCAGTCTGCTGAGCCAGACTCCACCTTCTTTCTGCCTCTTTGAGCTGCCTCAGAAATCTCATGGGAAGAGCCAGGTGATCAGGAAGTTTGCTATTAGACTGTGTCTTCCAGTAATGTCCAGAGCTGCACCCTTAAAGTCCACTCAATATAGCTGCATAAACACTAGCTAAACAAGGACAACAACAATAAAAATTACAAAGTGAATGAACATCAGACCTCCAGGTCTCAACCCTGCATAAAAAACTACAGGCCACTAAGGAATTCTGAAAGTCAGAGCTATGCTCCAGTGATGAGCACACAGCTGGGTTATCCAATACCAAATGCCCAGCCCTGAAAACACACAGACAAATAACATACAAAGAAGGTTACAGTAAAGAATATATACGTGTGTGTGTGTGTGTGTGTGTGTGTGTGTGTGTGTGTGTTTAATAACCATTCATGAAAAAAGAGGCCATGAATTTGAAAGAGAGCAAAGAGGGATATACAGGAGAGTTTGGGGAGAGGAAAGGGAAGGATTAAATGATGTAATTATTATATAATCCCAAAATAAAAGAAAATGTTTACATAAAGAATACAATCCATGTATTCACTATTGTGCAAAGACATCCTTTAACAATGCAGAGGGACCCCTCCTCATAACGACACCACATGTTTAATGGGAGAATGACCGATCCTAGACAAAGGAACAGCTCACTGAAAAGCTCAGCCCCCAACCCCTCTGCTCAGCAGTGCCACAGGAAGAGACTGCCCAGTAGAAGCCTGCTCCTTCCCTAACGCAAGAGAAAGGAAGCTTTGCTTCTGCATAACAGGCCATACTCTTGAATTTCCACTTGCCCATTGTATCCTTCTTAGGGCATTCTCCAGCCAGTAGAGTAAAATTGAAATCCAGTGCTGCCTCATGACCCTGTTGCTTAGAATGTGTCATAATGGCACTGTGGCATGATGCTATTCACAGGCTGGTGGGCACAAATAATTCTTTTGTGAGTCTTTGAGAAGACAGTGTCTTCCCAGGCCCACAACCATATGAATTAAAAGCTATTTCCAAGCCAAGGGTTCACACATCTCTCATGGAATAAAATGCAGGGTGACATGTCACTGTAACCTGAGGGTCCTTGTCAATGCCACCTCCTGAAAGAGCTCATTTCCTCCTCTAAGAAGCTATCCCCTTCCCAAAAGAGGGTGCCAGAGTCCACACAGTGCCTCCGCCACGGGAAGGATGTTGGTTGTCACTAGTGCTCTCCTTTGAGCATCTGTTGGCCTAACCAGATAGTCCCAAGCCAGGAATCTGCTGCCCCCCCCCCCCCCGGGCTTGCAGTAGTGGATGCAGCCACCAGCTGCAGGGAACACACAGAGTACTATTAGCGAAGTTGTTAGGGTCAAAGCCTGGTCCCTGGCAGCCTTAAGAATCGTGGCTGAGTCAACTGTCAAAAAACCAACCAAAGAGACAGGTAGGTAATGGTGAAAAGGGAGGGAGGGGACTTACTCAGTGTGGCCACACTGGGAAGGTCCAGTAACGTCCTCTCAGTCAGTCCTCAGGTACTGACATGAGGCTCGTGTTTAAATGGAAGGCAAGGAGATATGCATACATTACCAAGGGGGCCTGGTCCAGGTGTGGCCCCGCCCATCATTAGGCCATCATTTTCTCTGCTCGTGTCTGTCTTGGCTTGTGGTTTAATAAGTTATGAGCAAAGAGTAATATCTCTTCCGGGTAGATAAACTCAGTTTTCTAGCTGCCACCAGGCTTCATCCTTTCTCCTCTCCCAGTAAGAGATTCCTGGGGAATTTCAATTCCTTGTGACCCATTTTTCAATTCTCTGCTAGCCGTAGGGAGGGCCACACATGTCTCTTCATATATCCTTCCTCCTGCCCTCATGGCTACAGGACTGTGGCCCTGCATCTCTTCAGGCCTCAAGTCTAGATCTCTAACAAGTCTCTGAATGCACGTATGGCAGGAGCAGCAATGGACTATTCACAAACTCTGGAGGACAGCATCATACATAGGCCAGCTCTGCCTCAGCTAAACTGCAGATGAACAGGCTGTATAGGGAAGGCGTACAGACAGAACCCCATCCAGCACCATTTCTGGTGGAGAATGAAGACCTGCCCAACTCACTCAGGGACTTTTAGGACCTGTCTCATTTGTGGATCACATACTACCCCTAATTATCTGGAAATTGTATACTAAAATTGCTTCAAATTTGCCCTAAATGAAGTGCAGATAATTGTTGTAATTAGAAAGGAGATGCAGCCTAGGAAAGCTACAGATAAAAGTGAAATGAAATAATGTTGGTGTTGAGTGACAAAGACAGAGGCTGAGTTCAAACATAATTCTGGTTTTTGAGTGCCCTGCGGAAGATGAGGTATTAAAATATCCAGATCATTAATTAAGCCATCTGCCTCATGCTGGCCCTATGAGTTTGCATTGACACTCATGCTGACTGCATTAGGGTAAAATGTTCCTTAAGAGATGGACATTTAAAAGAATGGAAAGTCACATCATTTATCTAGTTGTGCTGAATTTACCTTATCTTTGGGGTTCCATCTCCTTTAAGCAGCTCCACCAAGCACTTTTAAGAACTGCTTTGTCATTTACTTACTGAAGGAACCACAAAGCAGGTTGGCATTTTCATGAAAGGAACAAGAGCAAATTAGCATGCCTGTGATATTCATCTAACAAACATAATTTACTGACCTTTCACTGTGACGCCCATGCTATGCTTAAGCCCCCATCCTGCCCCTGTCTTTTGGAAATCTTAGACATGAGAAAACTAAGCTCCAAAACATGAACTCCTGTGCTGAGGGGAAGCTTAGCCCATGCAATAGGTGCTTTGAAAACACAGAATCGGTGTTCACCTGGTGCCCAGGACCCACCTACAAAGAAGCTGGGCATAGTGGCACATGCTATTAATCCCAGCACCAGGGAGGGAGAGACAGGCATATCCAGGGGGCCTGTTGGCTGGTCAGCCTGCTTGGTGAGTTCCAGGCCATGAAAGATTCTATCTCAAGAAATAAGGTAGATCTCCCCTAAGGACTGACAGATGAGAACATTGTCTAACCTCCGCATGCACACACACACACATATGCAAGAGAAAAGAAGCAAAATTTAAAATTCTGAGAAACTGGAGTGCCACTGCCTTGGGATACACAGTCACTGAATGCCGTTAGCTTCCTGGATGCACACACAAATTTTGAAGTCCTGAAATGCCCTTCTCAGGCCACTTCTAGTCAGGATCTCTGATTTCCTTAAATCACTGTTATGCTGTAAAGATTTGCTTCTGCTATGGGAAACTAAGCACTGCCTTCTTCTGCTGCCTGCAGGGTACCAAGCAGTAAGAAGGCTTCCCACTGTCTGCTGGAGCCTTTGTCCAGAGCCCTGGATCCCTACAATACAAACAGGCTGCTGTTTATGCTGCTCAGGTAAAAACCCACCCAAGTTGCAGAACGAAGGCCTTGTTCTTCACATCCATTGTCATCCTGGTAAGTTTGTGTGCTAGCCCAATGGGGGCTGCCTATGATCCTGTCCTCTTCTCCAGGTAGAGGGGTGGCCCTGTGTTTTCAGTAGGGCATGAAAAGAGTGACCTGACTCTTTTGTAAGGAAGAGTCTCAGTAGGGTGAACTCAAACTGCAGAAACAAAAAAGAAAGAGACAGGGGAATGATTGGCAGATGGTCAGCCCCTGGGACTCTGAGCAGATACTGAATGTCTTTCTCTCTTCTTTGGAAGGCACGTGGAGAATAGATCACACACACACACACACACACACACACACCAGTCATAAAATGAAAGACAGACAATCTTCAGGGCGATTGTTTGTCTCCTTGAAGTAGCCAGAACATGACACAGCAAGATGCCCTCAAAGAGCAGAGAGAAGACAGAGAAAAATCCCTCAAAACCATGAAAGCCGCCAGAACCACAGCACCTCCTCCAGCACTGTGTGCAGAGGAACAAGGGTAGCAAAGCGGGCTCTCAGAGACAGTGGCCAAGAGAGCAATGTAGGGCCATCCCCGAACAGAGAAAGTGTCCAGAAGTCCACCCCCAAAAGATGTCTTTCAAAGAAAAATGAGGTCTGTATTTTCACTCTCCACTTCCCAAATCCCCCTCTTCCTGCCTCCTAGCCATAAAGCTGACAAACTCCATTTCCAGGAGCTCTGTTGTTCTAGAAATCTGAAGAGTAAGCACAAAGCACTATAGAGCTTGCCTAGTTTGCATGAGGCCCTGGTCTCCAGTCTCAATGAGGAAGGGTTGGAAAAGGGGTGGAAGATAGAGAGAGATATAGGAACACCCTACATCTCAGAAACAGGAACACCCACATACACACAAAGGGAAGTGGGGAGTGATGGAGGAATGGAGGGACAGAGGAAGGGAGAGAGAAATAGAGAACAAGAAAGAAGGAGATGCTATGCTAAGAAAGAATGATAGTTACAGATCAAAGGCAAAAAGGTAGAGTATTGTCTTGTAGTTTAAATTGAGATTATGTGAGGATATAAGAAATTTGTGACATGTATTTCGGAAAACCCTATGCTAATATTTCTCAAGAAGGGGACTTGTAATGCCAACAAATATGAGAAGGAACACAGAAATGCCAAGACCTTAAATTTCTGAAGAATAGTTAGGGTAAATGATGTTTCCATAGCTCAGATGTTTTTCTGAAGTCAAATAGCATTGTGCTTTCTCTAACCTTGAGCATGCTGGCCTCTGCACCAGGCTCTGCTGAACTGTAACTTGCTAACTCTGTTACCCAAAGAGCTGGAATAATAAAAACTCCTCATCATGCAAATTGCACTCAACTGGTTTCCCAATTCGGTTCTTCCAGTATTTAATCAGGAGAGACAACCTGGCCATTCTCTCAGTATCAGATTCATACAACAGATTTAGTAAAGAAAGTACAAAAATAAGAAGAGACATAGATTCAGTAAGCAAATGAGAGAAAGTGTGTGGGTATGTGTGTGTGACAGAGACAGAGAGAGAGAGAGAGAGAGCAAGAATAGTCACCTTAAAAGAGAGAAGTTCCTTTAAAAGAGCTAATGGCATACTCCTCGTCTTACCTTCTCATGCGTATAGGGCCATGTTTAGAGTTAAGCAGAAACCACTGCCTTGGTAAGCCATATGTTTCATAACTTCAGTGGTCTTTCTTGAGATTGATCATTTTGGGTAAGGCACAGTGGACCATTAGGAGTTATGCTCTAGTCCAAATGCTGTTTATCTGGTTGGTTGGTTGGTTGGTTGCTTGCTTGCTTGCTTGCAAGCCTAGCTTTAACAACTGGGCCATGTCTCTAGTTGTTTTGTTTGTTTGTTTTGTTTTTAATACATCATATCGCTTCTGGAGACTCAGAGTATCAACAAAAGTGGGGCAATCTGTTTTATGACTGTGCAAATCAACCAGGAAGAGTGGCCATTCTGACTGAGCACAGAGTGGTTTCTGCTGCCCTGGTGCAGCCCGTTCCCCGCTCTCGTCTTTGGCTGAGTGGTCACATGGGCACACGCTTAGTCATCATCATCGAGGTACCATCAGCCCTCTGAAATTTATGTTTTCCTTTTCTCAACAAAAATCAGCTGTGAGTTTGCCTTTTTGCTTTACACCTGTTTAGGACTGTCAGACACTTGACACTGTCACACCTCTCGGTTGTTAGGCTCTGCTTGGTTAGTCGTTTACTCTAAACTTCTCATCTGTAACTGGGCCTAAGTAAACTTCTACTTTTGAAAATGAACCATCAGATTTTATTTCCATAAAATAGAAGAGAGGAGGGGAAGACCAATGTGAAGTGTCACTGGCGATTTCAGCGTCTGCCCACAAAGCTGATACAAAATCCCAATTCTAGAAAAGCAATAATCACATGGGGAGGGAACCGGTGTGCCGAGAGCCTGGAAGGGAGGCATTGAACATTCTACCACCAGCTTAGAGCACACACAGTGTTCTGGTACACATGAAAACTGGCAAGATGGAAAGTACCCCCCTCATTCAACAAACTAACAAGTGTAAGGGAAGTGATGTCATCTCAAGAAACTGCTCAGCCCACCAGAGGACTGTTGCAGAAATAGCATAGTCATCCTGTCATATTCTGACTATTTGGAAGTCGATTTACTGCTGAAAGTCCAATAAAGAAACCACTAATGAACTTAGAAAATGATATTAGCTGAAGAGTAAACATGGTGAGGTTGATATGTTAGATTTCATCAACATTAGATTTTAAAGGCATCAAGAGTAAAACGAGATGAAATATTTACACCACAACATCTGAGGAAAAGCTCATCCCAGATATATAAAAGCACAGGAAGCATCCTGGTAGTGCTGTCATCTGACATTCTCATTAAAAGAGGAAAACAGGTAAGTCAAAGGACACTGCCAACACAACAGAACAGCTGTCCACATATTGGGAAAAGATCCTCATCAACCCTCCGTCTGACAGAGGGCTAATATCCAAAATACATAAAGAACTCCAGAACTTAAACACCAACAAACCAAATATTCCAATTAAAGACGGGGTACTGCACTAAACAGAGAGTTATCAACAGAGGACTCTCAAGTGGCTGAGAAGTGCTTAAAGAGATGCTCAACATCCTTAGTTATCAGGGAAATGCAAATCAAAATGATTCTGAGATTCTAGCTTACACCTGTCAGAGTGGCTAAGATCAAAAACTTAAGTGACTGCACATGCTGGAGAGAATGTAGAGAAAGAGGAACACTCCTCCATTGCTGGTGGGAGTGCAAACTTACACGTTGGAAATCAATATGGCTCTTTCTCAGAAAATTAGAAATAGTACTACCTCAAGACCCAGTTATAACACTTCTGGGCATATAACCAAAAGATGTTCCACCATACAACAAGGACATTTGCTCAACAGTGGTCATAGCAGCTTCAGTCAAAGTAGCCAGAAACTGGAAACAACATAGGTGTCCCTCAATCAAAGAATGGGTAAAGAAAAGATGGAACATTTATACTATGGAATGCTACTCAGCTATTAAAAACAAGGAAATCATAAAAATTTCAGGCAAATGGAAGGAACTAGAAAAGATCATCCTGAGTGAAGTAACCCAGACCCAGAAAGAACCACCCCTTCCCCTGCCCCAACAGCAGCTGGTTGAATCAGATGCTGAGACTCACAGCCAAGCATTAGGTTGTTGTGGGGTTGTCTACCAGAAAAGACTACTTACACATAGATTCAAGGCAACAGAAAGTCTTTATTAGCCAGCTGGCTATTACACTGGCAGTTCTGAACCCCAGTGTAGCTCTGAGCCTTTTTCAGGATGAACTTTTGAGCATAAAAATCATATGCTGGGTTGACATATTTCAGTTAACAAGAACAGTTAGCCAGAAGTGGAACTACAGAAGCTATAAAGCAAAGTTATTACATTTAGAGACATTCCCAGAACTACAGACTTCGATAGATTAGGACTTTGGTTTCATCTTGGCATGTGGTGTTGTCTACCTGATGCTAGATGACCTGAATGGTATTTCCATCATGGAGTCATTTTTGCTAAGGTCTGGGCCCACTGTTATAGCTTATCTGGGCAAATAATAGCATAACATCCTTTACAATGGTCAATCCTTCAATAATAGTTGCTGGCTATTATCAATAACACTGCTGCCTGTCACACGGCACACAAAATAGAAATGCCTAAACTGTACCTCAAGCGTCACTGCACTGGCATGGGCTCAGCTCACTGCTATAACAAGCTGGGTTTCAGGCCTGTTAACCTCTAAGCCCTGGTTTCTTGTTTCTAAATGAGGACAATCATGCTCACTCTGAGCAATGTAAAATTAAGCATGTTCCATATATATTGCCTATATTCAAAGTTACTACTCTTAAATGAGAAAATTGTGATGAGGGAAGAAAACATCTTACTGGAACTTTTTCTTAGATTAATCACTTAGAAATAAATCACTGTCTTTGAAAGATGGTTCACACAAGAAGGCCATAATGTATTCAGGTGAAGCCTCCAGAGGCTTAATGGAGTTGAACCATGAAATCACCTCTCAATGCAGAATCGGACTTCTGGGACAGCTATCATCTTTCTTACCCTCATTTTGGAAAAACAAGTGACATAAAACTAATTAAAATGTAAACCACAGAGTAAATGCTTCCAGACAGGGGTATGAAGAGTCGGTCTCCACATCAAGAAGGTGGATCTTCGCTCTGTGAGCCCAGGCCTTTCTCTCACTAACCAGCGACCACTGACTATCCACTGAAGGCCTTCAGCCTGCCCTTCTGAACACAAATCTGGAAGCAATTTTTCTCCATGTTGACTTTATTTCTTTAAAAAATGACAGAAACAAAAATAACCCAGTGCTGGACTTTGAAATTTCAGATGTGCAATTCCCCAGGAAATATGAGCTGGATGGCTTGCTGACATTGAGAACATTCAAAGTTTAGAGGAACATATTGGATCTGGGTGTGGTGAGGTTCATATGTGTGTGTGCACGCGCGCATGTGTGTGTGTGTGTGTGTGTGTGTGTGTGTGTGTGTGTGTGTGTGTCTGAGAAAGAGAGAGAGAGAATGAGAGAGAGAGATGTAGAGGCCAGAGGTCAACCGAAAGTGTCTTCCTTAATTACTTTCCACCTTTCCTTGACACCCAGGCTCTCTTACTAAACCTTGAGCTCACCAGGTGGGCCAGACAGGCTGACAAGCAGATCCCAGAGATGCTCTGTCTCTGCCTCCCCAGAGCTGAGCTACATGGTGCCTGTCCATCTCTTACATGTGTACGGGCATATCACAGCTCACAAGAGATCTTCATTGTTTTTCATCATCAGGGTGGGAAGTAAGTCTGCCATCCATTGAATACCAGAGCCGTACAAATATTACTGACTCTGAGCCAAGGAATATACTAACATTTGCCAAAATACCTTCTGAGCCCTAGCCTTAGGAAGTACCCTGAAACTTCATGAGTGAAAAGCCAAGTTGGGACACCCAGGAACCTGGGGATTAGGAGTCCTCACCCACCTGTGCACCACCACATTTGTTCTTTGTTTGTTTGGGAGGTAATTTTTATCTTAAAAGAATATTTTATTAATTCTTTTCTTATACAGGGAATGAGAGTTTCATACATATGCCCCTACTCCCCAAACAACTCCTAGATCCACCTTTCTGCCCATGCAACTTTGTGCTTTCCTTTAAAAAAAAAATCAAGTCCAATTTGTGTTGCTCTAATGCTCTTGGCTCTAAGGCCTTGCTTTGGAGTGTGATCAGCCTTCCAAAGTCACACCCTCGAAAACAACTTTCCTTTCCCTTTCCCTCTTCTTCTCCCAGCAGCTATCATTTGCCTTTAAGTAGCTTCTCAGCTAGGGGTGGACTTCATGCTGTAGCTTCTCAGCTAGGGGTGGACATCATGCTCGCCACCTCTCCCCCATGCTTTAATTTTGTCTGACTTGAGTGTGCACAGGCCTTAGGCATGCTGGCACAACCAGTGTGAGTTCTTACACACAACTGCCCTGTTGTATCCAGAAAAGTTGCCTTGTAGTCACCTTCCACTTCTGACTCTAACAATCTTTCTGCTGCCTCTTCTTCGATATTTGGGAGGAAGGGTATGGGGTAGATATCCTACTTACGGATGAATACTCCCCAGTCTTTATTTTGTTCATATTAGCCAGTTGTGAGTCTCCATGTTAATTGTCATTGATAGCAAAAAGAAGCTTCTCTGATGAGGGTGAAGGGATAGGATACACTAACCCATGGGTATAGCATATGTAATGAGGAGTTTCATATTACACTCTTTTAGCAGAATAACAGTGGCACATTCTCTCCTAAGGCCCATGACCTGCCTAGTCACAAGTTATTGATTTCGTAATGGTGCCAGGGATGGATTCTATCTTGTGGATCGGGCCTTAAATTCACCAAAAAGTGGTTGTTTACTTCCACAGCATGGGTGCCACGACTGCATGAGTGAGCAGTGGTTATTACTGCTGGCAGACTTCACAGCTGGGTGGCACGGATGGCTACTTTCTTCTTCAGTGGCATGTAGAACACCCTCCAGTGCTGTGATAGCTCGCCAGTAGCCGTGAAGCTTCTAGGTCAGCACCCGCACTTGATTTCTGTAATTCATGTGACTCAAGTATGTGGTATCTTCATCAACAGGGTCTGTTATGTTCTGAAGAATAATCAAGAGCAATGGAAATACCCTACAATGTTCTGGGGTTTATAGGACTCTGCTGTCTAACAATTCAAAAAGAGATAAGCCATTTCTGGTAATGTGCTTTTTCACTGATAGTCTATAATGACTAGTAGGGACCTTATTCTGTTCCTACAGGGAAACTGTATTTAAACTTTAATATTTTTCTTTATTTTTATTTCATGTATATTGTTGTTTGTGTGCATGCATGTCTGTGTGAGGGTGTGAATTACAGACAGATTTTTGAGTGGTCATGTGGGTTCTGGGAACTGAACCCAGAACCTGGAAAAACAGCCAGTGCTTTTAACAGCCGAGACATCTTTCCAGCCCCTATTTGAACTTTTTATATGTGTGCATGGTTCATGTAGCTTTTCCAAAAGGCCTTTAGTGCACCCAGCTCCACCCTTTACATCCATCCACCACATGATTTAACACTTTCTCTTCCATTATTTCCTTTTTCCTCTTTACTTCGCTGTATTTTGTCACCCATACCTCGAAAGTGCTGCCCTACTCAGCACTACTAGACTTCTGACCTCTATGGATATTTCAAATGAAATACAGGTATCTAAGGTTCAAATCTAGCATCCATGAATGAGATGGATTTGTATTTATGGGTTTGAGTTCTATAACTCAGGATGATTATTTGTAGGTCCATCATTTACCTTCAAATTTTATAACTTCATTTTTCTTAAAAGCTGAATAATACTTTACTGTGTAAATGCAGTACATTTTAATTATCTCTTTACCACTCGGTGGACATCCAGCCTAGTATAAACAAAGAAACAATAAACAGGTAAGAGAGTAGACTATATCTATATAGTAAGATATAGTCTTAGGGGCATACGCCTAAGAGTCGTATAGCTGGACCTTGTGATAGATCTATTTCTAGCTTCTTGAGAAGCCTTTAAACTGATCTCCATGGTGGCTGCACCAGTTTTCACTTCCACCAGCAGGAAAAGGTCTTTCCATATCCCCAAATCTGTGCCAGAATTTATTGCCATCTTTCATCTAAGTCATCACCACTCTGACTAGGGTAAGATAAAAATCTCAAATTAGCCTTGATTTGCATTTCCCTCATGGCTAAGGATGTTGAACATTTTTTTAAAATGATTCATAAGTCATTTTCATTTCATCTTTTGAGAACTCTGTTTAGTTCTTTGTCCTGGTTTTTAGTTGAATTGTTTTCTGGTTTTGAATTTAATATTTTGATAATTCCATACATAAGTATTGACATCATTTCCACCCTTCCCTCCCTCTTCCAACTCCATATATGTGCATATCACAGAGTCCGTTAGTGCTGCTCTTATGCACATGTATTTAAGGCTAGCTGTTATTGATTATTAATATTTATTATTGATTTATCTTTTAGTTAAACAGTGGTTATTCCTAAACCAGCTGTATACCCAAATCACCACACAGAGACTAGGATTTATTTAATTAACCTAGAGCACAATGCTGGGTAATAGTTACTCCATTCTAAACCTCCAAGCCTGCATAGTTTCCTCCCATTCAGATTTCCCACATTTTACTTGCTTTTAGTCATATCTTTGGTCTGGTTCATCAATCCTCATGGTTCCAAGTTCTGTCCTGCTGATCTCTGCTCTTTGACTCCCCACTCACTTCCTTCTCCTCCCCTCCAGACCAGGATGTCCCACCCTATTCTCTCCATTGCACAGCATTGGCTGGTTGTTTTACTGAAAATACAGAAAACAAATGGTGGCATGATTACACAAATCTGAGACAAGTGATGCTTGGAATAAACATCACAATGCAATGTATGGATTGAAACCAGATAGTGAGGTTGAGAAATCAGCATTTGAATGAACAAGGGTAAACTGTATACACTCCACAAGAACATTATACCAACAGCTGACTACTTGAGACTGGATAACCTAAAAGGATCTCATTCCTGGAGAAGACTGACTATCCCTCTCTCAGGAGCTGCTGACTGCTTGGATTTCATTATCTATGGGTAGGGTCCTGTGAGACAGCCTCAATCCATATCAGCACATTTCATTCTGGAGCAGATAGACACCATTACAAAAGAGATCATCACAGTTTACAAATGCAGAGAACCAGAGACCAGGGGATGCCGAACTCCAATTAATACATCTATACCATGACTCCTACTCCTGAGGTTCAGGGAACATAATGAAGAAAGGCAGAAAAACTGTAAGAGCCAGAGGACCAGGATTTATAACATGGAGTGGCACCTATTACATATAAAAAATGTACCTGCCCAAACAAGATCTGAATAATGGCGGCACGAGTTGGTCATTTCCCTGATGTTTAGTTTTTAGTTCTTTGTATATCTGGTTACAAACCCTCTGTCTGATGTATAGCTTATTTTTTACCATTCTGTAAGCTCTATTCATCCAAATAATGGCCCCTTTACTGTAGAGAGCTTTGAAATTAAACGTGGTATCATTTGTCAGTTGGAGTTGGACTCCTGATCTCCTGTTCAGAAACTACTTTCTTGTGCCTGGACTTGTAAGTTCAAACATATTCCCTAGTTTTTCATCCATCAGATCCAGAGTATCAAGTCTCCAGTGAGCTCTCTGACCACATAGAGTGGAGTCTTGTTCAGGGTGAGGCAGTAGCTTCAGTCTTTTCTGTGCAGCTTCCCAGCCTGACCAGCACCATTGGTCACAGATGCCATGTTTTCTCCAGTGTGTACCCTGGACTCTTTATCAAAAATCAGTTGTCTCTAGGTCCATGGGCTTATATCTAGATCCTCAATCTTACACCATTGACCAATGTGTCTGGTTTTATGCCAGTAAGATGCTATTTTTATCACTGTATCTCTGTGGTGTAACTGAAAGAGGATATAAAGCTGTCTTCCTATTCCTATGTCATGGATTTTTTCATTGTTGGTGATAGATAAGTGTGTAAAAATACATTTGACAATGAAAGCATAAAATCCAATCTGAAGCTCCACAGTTTCCATGTAGAATGGCTACTATAACCATATAGAAATTCATTGAGTTACATAGTACTTGGATCTGGTTAATTTCAGTATGTGGTGTTTTATTTATTTGCACATTTTTATAACAAAGTTTAAATTTAAAAAAAAATCTGAGTGGCATCCCATTGTCTGCCTTTCTGTGACCTGTGGCCACCCACTGTCTTTGTTCTGGACACAGCCCTGAATTCCCATCAAACTGCTGTTAGCTCTTCCCCTAACCTTGAAGTAGCAGAGTTCTGCACTTTTCCTCTGTCTCTCTGAGGGCATCGTCCCCATGGCTGCTGGGAGACCTCTGAGGTCCAGCTGGATCCAACAGTACCTAATCTCCCTGTCTAGCATGGCTATCACACTGACCTGATGACAATGTGGTACCCGCTGCTGGAAGCCCTATGCATCTTCCCAAGGGCCCTTGCTCCTATGCAGCTACAGTGGGCCGAGAGAAACCCATCCTCTGTCCATCACACTTTGCTGCAGTACTTATGCTCTGAGCACAGGTACAAGCTGAAGTCTACAGTGTACAGTTTCAAATGTAGAAATACAATCAGGCAATGAATGCATTATTCTATTAAGCAGCCCTAGATGCTTTCCAAGGCTGTTGTCCCAGATGGCTCTGTGGAAGAGTCCCAGCCCCTGCCCAGGGTCCTGTGTCTCCTGCACTAGACTGTGTCTATAGAGGGTGTATAGAGGGTGTATAGTGCTGAGGGTATAGAGGGTCACGCACAGGAAGTCACAGAGCTTGCCCTTCATCTTGGTTCTTTGTTGACAGTGACTGCTGCTCTCTGAGTCTGCCATGTGAGAATTAGATATGGACAGATGTTCTGTTGATGGGAAAGACCCCTCCTCTTTGCAATTACTCAGCCTTCTGGGGCCTTTATTCTAGCTGCATGGCAGAATCCAAGGCCCAGTATGGAAGATTCCACTTGTTATAGGTTCAGGAATAGCCACTCTCTGACCACTCAGACACCAGACTCAAATCAACAGAGGTTTACTGGACACTAAACAGAAAGTGACCAGCCAGGGCCATAATATGGATTTAGGAGCCAGACTATGATGTTGTGCTGCTCCTAAGGCACATTTTTTTATTAAAAAAAAAAGAAAGAAAGAAAGAAACCAGGTAACAACTAGGTAATGAAACTATAACCAGGTGTAGGAAACAAGCTGCAACCAGGAAACAACTAGGTAACAAAACTGCAAACAGGTATCCAGATGTAGGAAGCAACAGTACATCATTTTGACTAGCTAGACAAAGCGTTTCTAACTGAACTTTAATCTGATTGGTTCTGCAGTTGAGAGGCTTCATAGAGTGTCCAGGAAACAAAGTATACAAAGTTTGAGAAATGAAACCATAGAGACATAATAAAAATGGAGATTTGGAGGCAAAATGGCCTCTGATATGCTAAAGGCTACAGCAGGTATGAGCAGAGGAGCCATAGTGATACTAAGAACTAAACTAGGTCTCAACAGAGGGGCTATAGAGTTTAAGCTATGACACACTCACTTCTTAGAGGGTGCTTTAACCTAAATCTCTCATCTTGTCAACTTAGGGGGACCCTCCCCCTTTTCCTCATCCTAGTGAGGTAGGGTTTCCCCTCCCTGAGAACACACACATGCTTCTCAATAGTTCACTCTGTCAGCCTGTTTTGCTTATAGACAAAATTACAAAACTGAGCCTGGCGTGATGGTCCACACTAGTCCCAGCATCACTATTCCCAGCATTTTAGAGACCAAAACAGGGGGATCACCATGACTTGAAGCCAGGCTGACCTACAGAATCAGATTGGAGAGATGGCTCAGCAATTAAGAGCGGTAAATGTTTCTTTTTATTCACCTGATGTAATTGTCATCTGTGAGTCTTACTACCTCTGTCTGCTAACCTAGACATAGTCCTAGAAGCGTCTAGCCTCTGTACAATCTAATCTAAGCACAGAATGTTTGTAGACTCTGAGACCCACTGTTAAATAAGCTCACCCTTTCTAGCTCAGAGAGCAGCTAACATGTTCTAACCACTGTGTGACCTACATTCAGATTTACTTCTACACACACACACACACACACACACACACACACACAAGAGCATGCACATGCACACGCACACACATAGAAGCCAGTGACAACCAGAAGTGTTGTTCCTTGAGCTCCATCACCATTTTTTTCTATTCTTTTGACAGCATCTTTCCCTGGTCTGGAGCTCACAAAGGCCAGGGATCTGTCTGTCTCTTTTCCCCATTGCTGTGATTACGAGAGTGCACTTTCATACCTGGGTCTTTACATGGGATCTAGGGACTGAGCTCAGGTCCTTATGCTTGTTTGACAAGCATTTTACTGACTGATCCCTCCAGTTCCACACTCAGACTTTTGATAAGTGAAGAACCACCTGCCACTGAGAACCCTTCCTGTTGCCACAGAGTAAGCAAAGGACACGTTTATTTGAAGTCATCAGGGCATCTGTCTGCTTGGTCATCAGAAGATAGAGAGTGAAGAACAAAGATTTGAGCCAGGATTGTGCTTAGATACCAAATAAATATACATTGGCTACTTGGTTGAAGCTGCAGGAAAGCGTGCAGTAAGCTCAAATAGAATTGCTCCCTGTCCAGTGGCACACATCATAAAGGCAGGTCACAGCTCTTTCTTCAGGGCTGTTGTCTCTGCCCAGCACAAAGAATTAATGTGTGGCACCCACTTTCTGCAACACTATGGATAATAAACTTCGGCTATTATAGTGCAAGTCAAAGCCGAATTTCCTGTTAAGTTGAACATTTAGTCTGCCCATAGCTTACCAATAAGGTCACTTTGTCCTTTAACGGACACTGACTTCCGAAGCAGTGAAAAGGCTCACCCAGCCAGAACAACATGGTAAGAAAAGAAGCTCCCTTCCCTGCCGATTTGCAAACTGGACGGAAAGAGCATCAGTGTTGGGTCCTTCCTCCCTGAGCCCTGCTTCCTCTACCCAGGCGCCTCAGGCAGTGTTCCATTGCTGTGAAGAGACACCATGACCACAGCAGCTCTTATAAAGGAAAAGGTTTAGTTGGAGCTGGCCTGCAGTTTCAGAGGTTTAGGTCATTGTAGTTGTGGTAAGGATGAGCATGGCAGTGCGCAGGCAGACATCATAATGCTAGAGAAATTCAGAGTTCTACATCAGGATCCAGAGGCAGCAGGAAGAGACAATAGGCCTGGCTTGAGCCTTTGAAACTCCAAAGCCCACCCCAAGTGACACCCTTCCTCCAACAAAGCCACACCTACTCCAACAAGGCCACACCCCCTAACCCCTCCCAAGTAGTGCCGCTCCCTAATGACCAAGCATTCAAATCTATGAGCCTAGAGGGGCCGTTCCCATTCAAACCACCACAGCAGGATCTGTCAATATGCCAAAATTTATCCCAAAGGCCCGTGAGTATCAGCCTGACATAGGAACAGATGACAGAGATGGCCTTACACCAGCTGAATAACAGCAATGACCCCACACCCAGACAACACCCCCTCCAGGTGTGTGACAGATGGCACCCTGGTCATAGCGATAAGCATTTGTGTGGACACGGGGTATTCGTGAGGCTCTCTGATGGTTGTTGATTTCCATACACGTGGGGAGAGTGTGGGAACTCCATCCTGAGGACTAAATGCTACAGCGGGATTTCTAGGCCTTGCGGCACCTTGAGACGGAGTGCGCATGTCCCGGGGGGGGGGGGGAGGGCTTCTGCCGCCTGCAGCACTAGAGTGGCGACTTTACTGCATCTGTCCTTCCCAGAGTTCAATTGCCCCAGAAACCTCGGCATGCTCACTCTTACCATCCTTTTACTTGTTCTACTTTTAAGTTACAAGATCAATAGGCTTTTATGGTTTTTGAAACCGCACTAGAATTTTAATAACAACGAAAAAAATTAGTAAGATACCCATTTGCCCTGCTTGGTCTCTAGTAACCGTTCCTGTGAGTAATTGGTATGTTTCTGGAGGGAGCTTTCCTTTACCATCTGTCCTGCACTTTTAGAAATAAAATGCGGTTCTGATAAGGCATTCATAAATGTGGTGTTGTGTTCGTGGGAATAAATTTATACAAAGAAATTGGAAAACTGAGAATTTTCCGCCTCAGTTGTTTCGTTTCTTGGCCGTCAGCAACAAAGTGTCAATGAACAGCAGTAGCTGCGTCTTTTGCTCCCGGAGCCCATCTCTGCAGGAGAGTTTCAGAACACCAGGGCTTGTGAACTCAGGTACATCAGTGCTGCCTATTTTAGATGAAGTTACCTCAGTCTTCCAAAGGTCTTCCAGTCTTGGGTCCTCTAGCCACACGTGTTTGAGTCTCCTCGTCTCAAGGCCAATCTGACGTGCCTAAGCATTTTAAAGACGTTCCCGGCCTCTAGAGAGGCTGAGCATCAGATCACGTGTTCGATGGCCACACGATTTTCCTGCGTGGAGGAGCGGTAGAGCTGGGCGCCTGGAAAGAGGCACTCCTAACCTACTCTGAGGCAGGCTCTGCCCCGAGCACCTCCAGGGCCAGCAACGCCTCCAGCACGAACACCTCACGGTGGCTGCCACCAGCAGCGTTCCCAGAACTCCTGGAAGCTGGTGAATCGTCAGAACTGCTGAGGCAGTCAGCAGACAGCAGTGATGGTTAATGCTGTCAACTTGACAGGCTCTAGGATCACCTTGAAGACAAACCTCTGATGGAATTTGTAGATTGGGTTAGCTGACATGAGGAGACTAACGGCGAGCAGAACCAGTGTGCAGGCTGGAGCGTCCAAGCAGATAAGAAGGCGAAAGCAAGCTGAGCACCAGCATTCACCTTCTCTGCATCTTCACTGTGGATGCCATGTAACCTTGCCTTCCTTCCACCGAGAAGAGGAACTGTGTGTCCCCTCAACTAGAAGCCAGAGTAAACTTTTGGTTGCTTTCCATTGGGTATCTTGAGAATCCAGTGATGAGGACAGTAATTAATGTAGTCAGTGAGGTCAGAGGGGTCTCAGAAGCACATCTGGTAACCAATGATCTAACACACATAAGTCACAATGACCCTTTCATCCAGCAAGTATGCTCTTCCTTTACAGGAATAAATACCTCTGCTAATAAAATGCAGCAGGTGTGGAATACCAAGAGAAATCACATCTAGAGGTTTGAAGCCCTGTGGGGCACGAAATGAAAACACAGCTCATGTCCCAGCCCATTTCTGAGCCATTTCCCACGTGGTGTAAATACAGTGTGCTGGCAGGTTAAATGAGTTCCTTGTTTATTCCTAGCTCTGAGGGAAAATGCAATGTAAAGTTGGGTCTGAAAGGTCTGAACCTCCAACCAATCTTTCTAGAAACCAATGGACATAATCACACTCGAGGAACTGTAAATAATGGTTCCTTGCATCTGTACACTGGGCACCTCAGCACTCAAAACTAGCTGAACTGTGTAGCAAGACCCTGCTCAAAAATTAAAAAGCCTCTCTCTGACTCTGATGCCTCCCCTTTGGATCCAGTCCTCTGATGAGGCTGCCTTGTCTGGTCACACTGGGAGAGGATGCGCCTAGTCCTTCAGCGACTTAATGTGCCAGGGCGGGTTGGTATGCATGGGGGCCTTCCCCATCTCTGAGTAGAAAGAAAGGGGAGGATTGGAGGAGAGGTGGAGAGCTACTGGGAGGAGAGGAAGGGGCTAAATCAGGATGTGACGTGGATAAATAAATAAATAGCAAGGCTAGGGATCCTCTTTAGTTCTAAGTATGCGTGTCAGAGACTCACTGGATGTTTGTGTTTCACGGCAGCCCTCAAAGAACAAACCCTGAATTATTTGCCTTGGCTTTCCATCAATTGTGTCTGAGTCTGTCTGTGTGTGTGTGTTGTACATAGCTAAATAGGAACATAGCTGCAAAGACTATTTCCACTGTTTGGGGAAGAGTCATTTCTGGTTTTAAATATCATCTGAATAACTTCTGTCTTAGTTTGTCTTCTATTACTGTGATAAAGACCAAAAGCAACTTGAAGACAGAAGGATTTGTTTCAACTCACAGGCCACAAGGAACCACGGCACTCAAGGAACCCAAGGCAGGGCCTCGAGGCAGAGATTGTACAGAATACTGCTTGCTGGCTTGTATTCCATGGCATCCTCAGCTTTCTTGTTTTACAGCCCAGGTCCACCTGCCCAGGGATGGCACTGCCCACATTGGGCTTGGCCCTCCAGCACCAATATTAATTAAGAATGCCCCACAGATGTGCCCATCAGTCAATCTGATCGAGGCAATTCCTCAATTGAGGTTCTCTCTTCCCATGTGACTCTAATTTGTGTCCAGTTGACAGGAAGTCAACAGCACAATTTTCTCTTTATCATTAAAAACACAGAAGAGGACAATGCAGCCACTTTTGATGAGGACTGATAGACTAAGATCAGAAAGGGAAGGAGAATCTCCCCTATCAGTGGACTTGGGGAGGGGCATGCATGCAGAAAGGGGGGGAGGGTGGGATTGGGAAGGGAGGAGGGAGGGGCTTATGGGGGGATACAAAATGAATAAAGTGTAATTAATAAAAAATAAAAAAGTTAAAAAAAACCCTATCTTAATTAAAACATATACACACACACCTTTATGAGAATTTTAACACATAATGACATAAAATTTCTGAGAAAAGTATGTTTTCTCCTAAATGGCGTAGTCCACAAAACTGACAGTCTTTTGTTTTATTAATTAATAGGCAACATGCACGTTCTGCTTTGAGTCTGAAATGTTGCCCACAGAATCAACAATCTGAAATGTTGCCAAATATCTGAAACACTATTGTTGAATCAATAATGTCTGCCCTGTCTGGTGGCATTTTTTCAGGAGATTAGAGAACTTCTTAGGCAAGATACACAACCTTCAAAGTTCAGTGCCCGGTGTGTGTATGAAGGGGGTAAAGGGGGAGGGGCGGGTTGAGGGTCATAGCTTAACCTACCTTTTGGCTGAGTTACCTGCTTCCTAGTCTGCCAGGATGTAAAGCACCTCAGCCGCAACAAGCTCCTGCCACCATAATGGCCTGTGACAAAACACTTAACAAAAGAAGACTCTGTTTCAGCTCGCAGCCTGTGTGTGTAGCCTATCACATCGTGGAAGTGTGGTGGGGGTGGCCCAGCCTGAAGTGGCAGGAACATGAGGTGACTCTCCATTTGTCTGTGGTCACTCTGTAGAAAGAAATCAATGCTCAGCCCGATCCCCCACCTCAAAACCCAGCCCACGGGATTGTGCCACCATCTTCCCCCTTCAGTCAAACCTCTCTGAAAACCCACCACATTGACAATAAAGATGAACTGTCACATTGCCTTTCCCAGGCATTTTATCACTGTGTCAAAAATCGCTAGTGAAATATTTAGTTACCAAACAAGCAACAAACAAGACTGCAAAAAGATGCAGTTTAAACACTTAGACATGTAGTGAGATGCAGAGAAAAATGGGACCACGTCTTTTGTGCCCACGTTTTTGTTTTTGTTTTTGTTTTTGTTTTTACCTTTTTCACTGCTCCATCAACAAGGAGACTTGACAATAGACCACAAATTAAGTGGTTGTCAACTTGACACAGCTGAGAATAGGAAGCCTCAACTGAGGAATGGCCTCTATAAGATGGGCCTATGAGGGTATCTAGGGACATATTCTTGGTTGCTAATTAATATTGGAAGGCACAGACCACTATGGATAGTGTCATCCTTAAGCAGGTAGGCCTGGGCTGTATAAAAATGTAGGTGACCATTAGCAAGCTCATTATCGGTGTTCCTCCATGGTCTCTGCTCCAGTTCTTACCTCCATGGTCCTGCTTTGGCATCCTTAGATGCCTACAACCTGCAAGATAGAGTAAACCCTTTCCTCCCTCCATTAGCTTTCATTGCTGTTCTATCATAGCAACAGAAATCAAACTAGGACAAATGTCACATGTGTCAGACTTCATTAAGAAACTTCATCCAGATTAAGATTAAGGTTAAAAGCACTGACTGTTCTTCCAGAGGACCCAGGTTCAATTCCCAGTATCCACATGGCAGCTCATCAATATATGTAAAATAAAAATAAATAAATTGAAAAAGAAACTTCATCCAAGTGCTCTGACTGCAGTCCCAGAGGCTGACAGCCACTGGGAACTTCCAGCAGTGACAAGGTTTGCCCCGTGACCTCCACGCACCAGTTCCTGGGCCCCAGTTCTGCCTGAAGCTCCAGAGGCGGCAGCCACTGGGGACTGCCAGCAGCAGTGAGGCCTGCCTCTGTGACCTCAGGGCAGGGCCCCAGCTCTGCCTACAATCCCAGAGGCAGCAGCCAAGATAGACTACCAGCATCTCAGCATGCCAGTGCCCAGGCCCCAAATCTACCTGCAATCACAGAGGTAGCAGCTGTCAAGGACTACCAGGGACCTCCAAGCCTGCCAACACCAGGGACAACCAGATGGACAGTATAAGAACACATTCAAAAAATCTAGGCCAATACAGCATCAGTAGAACCCAGCTATCCTACTGCGGCAAGCCCTGGATATCCTAATACACCTGAAGCGCAGGAGAATGAACTTATGTCTGACCAAATGAAGATTATGGAGGCCTTTAAACCGGAAATGAATAAATCCCTCAGAGAAATACAGAAAAATAGAATCAAACAGGTGAAAGAAATGACGAATCCCTTAAAGAAACACAGGAATAATATAAGCAAACAGGAGAAGGAAATAAATAAAATTGTTTAAGACCTGGAAAGGGAAATAGAAGCAATAAAGAAAACACAAACTGAGGTAATCCTGGAGATGAAAAACCTATCTCACTCCTGGGCATATACTCAAAAAATGCCCTACCATGCAACAAGGACAGTTGCTCAACTATGTTCATAGCAGCTTTATTAATAATAGCCAGAAACTGGAAACAACCTAGATTTCCCTCAACTGAAGAATAGATAAAGAAAATGTAGTAAATTTACACAATGTACTTGTTCATTTATTTTTGTTTATTTTCAAATTCTTTTTCACAATTTATTCATTATATATACTGATCAAAGACCCCTCCTTCAACCCCTCTCAGTCCCACCCTCACACACTCTTCCCCCATCCCTTTCACCTATTCCACTAAAAGGGAGAATTCTCCTCCTCTCCTATCTGCTCATAGCTTATCAAGTCTCCTCAGGACTGCCTGGGTCCTTTTTCTCTGTGGCCTGGCAAGACCACATCACCAGGAGCAAGTGATCAAGGAGCAGGTAATCACGTTCATGACAGAGGCAGCCCCTGCTCCCCTTACTCGGGAAGCCACATGAAGATTGAGTTGCCAATTGGCTACATCTGAGCAGGGGGTCTAGGTTCTCTGTCCATGGTCCTTGGTTGGTGCATCAGTCTCTGCAGAACCCCCTGGGCTCGGATTTTTTAGTTTTGTTAGTCTCCTTGTGGGGCTCCTGTCCCCTCCATGTCCTTCTATCCGCCCCCTCCCTTCTTCCATAAGACTCCTTGCACTCTCCCCAAAGGTTAGTTGTGAGTCTCAGCATCTGCTTCAATCCCCTGCTGGGTGGAGCCTTTGAGAGGACCCTCCACAGTACACTCCCATCCCTTTTTCCTCTCTTCTAATGCTTCTAGTGTCTATCCTGTTTGCCATTCTGATGAGATTTAAGCATCCTCTCTAGGGTCCTCTTTAGTGTTTAGCTTCTTTAGGTCTGTAGATTTTAGTATGGCTATCCTATATTATATGGCTAGTATCTGCTTATAAGTGAGCGTATACCAAGCCTGTAACTTTCTGCTTCTTGGGTACCTCACTCAGGATGATGTTTTGTGGTTCCATCCATTTGCCTGCAAATTTCATGATTTCCTTGTTTTTAACAGCTGAGTAGTATTCATTGTGTAAATGTGCCACAATTTCTACATCCATTCCTCCATTGAGGGACATCTGGGTTGTTTACAGATTCTGGCTATTACAAATAAAGCTGTTATGAACATGGTTGAGCAAGTGTTCTTGTTGAATGGTGAGGCATCTTTTGGATATATACTCAGGAGTTGTACTTTTAAAAACAATAAAATCATGACATTTTCAGGCAAATGGGTGGAACTAGAAAAGATCATCCTAAGTGAGGTAACCCAGACCCAGAAAGACAAACATAGTATATACTCACTTATAAGTGGATATTAGCCATATATTATAGGATAACTATACTATAATTCACAGACCCCAAAAAGCTGAGTAACAAGGAGGGCCCAAGCAAGGATGCGTGAATCTCACTCAGAAGAGGAAATAGAATAAACAGTAAAAGTGGATGAAGTGAGGGAACAGGGTAGGCAAGGAAATGGAGAAGGAAATAAGGGTGGGGATTAGATATGAGGAGGGTGTGGGTGGGAGGTGGGAGGGTTTGGAGAGAGAAGAGAAACCAAGGAGAACCATCACAGAGACAAGCTGGACACCTAAGATGGAGTAGACTTCTGGGAGGATATGGGAGTTACTCCAGCTAAGACTCCTAGCAGTGGCCACCTTCTAACCAGACAAGACTTCCAGTGGAGAGAGGGGACAACAAACCACCCACAAAAACTTCAACCCAGAATTTACCCAGCCTACAAGATGTGGAAGAATAAAACAGAGATTGAGGGAGTGTTTAACCAATGACTAGCCCAACCTGAGACCCACCTTGGGAGAGAGCCAACCCCTGACACATTAACAATACTCTGCTGTGCTTGCAGATGAGAGCCTGACATAGTTGTCTTCTGAGAGGCTTTATTTAGCAGCAGATCAAACATCAAAATGGATGTTGAGACTCATAGCCAAACATTAGGCGGAACAAGGGAAGCCTTATGGAAAGGTGAAGGGAATGATTGAAGCAACTGGAGGGGACAAGAACTTTACAAGAAGACCAGTGTAGTCAACTAACTGGGGCCCAGGGAGGCACACAGGGACCAAAGCACCAACCGAGGACCATGCATGGACTGAACCTAGACCCTCTACGCATATGTAGCCCATTGGCAGCTTCGTCCTCATGTGGGTCCCCTACTAAGGGGAGCAGAGGCTGTCTCTGACAAAGACTCTGTTGCCTACTTTTCAATCACTTCCCCCATAGGGGATTGGGGAGGCTGCATTGCTGGACCTCAGTGGAAGAGGATGAGCTCAGTGAAGCTTCTTGATGAGCTGAGGTAGGTTGGTGAGGGAGCCTCCTCTTTTCTGAGAAGTAAGGGAGGGGAAATAGGGGCAAGAGAGATGAAGGGTGGGACAGGGAGGAGAGGAGGGAAGGGAGGTATGATTGGGATATAAAGTAAATTTTAAAAAGGCAAGAAAAAAAGAAATTTTGTATCATACATAGATACATACACACACACACACACACACACACACATATTTGGTTTCTCAAGACAGGGTTTCTTTGGCTGTCCTGGACTTGCTCTGTAGACCAGGCTGACCTCAAACTCACAGCTATCCACCTGCCTCTGCCTCCCTGAGTACAAGGATTATAAGTATGTGCCACTACTCCTGGCTTCTGTGTGCTCATATTAATGAGTAGCACATCCTTGTTCTGTTTTAACAGATAAGTCTGCCAATTCTGACCTGTAAGTTTGTGCCTTGTGTATATATGACTATTTCATATCCTAACTTCACACATTCCACATGACAATAATTGACTTTCTAGAGTACCTGAGAAAACTGATTATGAAAGGTTTATAGATGTTTGTCAAATTCAAAGGAGTGTGGGCTGCAGTGTCTTCTCTCCATCACCTGGCCTGTGGCAGCTGTGTGAGCTGACCTGCCCTGGATGTCCACATGAGCCCTGGCGTTGGGGTGGGAGCTCTCCACGTGTGGGCGTTGTTGAGGCTGGGAGCTCGATGGTGGTGTTGTGAAGGAGTAATCCCTAATGTCTGCTGTTCACGAAGGATGTGGAGCCGTTTATTCTATTTGATTCTTCCAGTAAGGAAGCAGATGGCATGTATCACAGTGAGGAACAGGGAATGTATCGGCAATCTCATGTCACGGGCTCTCCCCATCATAAGGTAACACTAAGGTAAGGACTAAGCCATTTCCATTTTAAGAAGGCAATCATTGTGTCAGCAACAAAACTTCAGGGAAGGGGTCATGAGAGGAACACCTGGAGCACACCAGAGCCAGCACTGCCGTGGACTAGAGAACGCTCTCATTTATCCCCAGGTCCGCTGGCTAGAAGTGCTCTCTGTAAAGGACAGGACATTATCCTCCCTGTTCAGAACACTTGGAATGACACAAAGCTGTCCAGAGGGTTCACCGTGTGGGTGTTTAACCAGTGAGTGAACTTGATCAACCCTCAGGGCCTTCACTTTTGAGCTCCTGGGTGAACGCAGGTTTTCATATGAGCCTCATCACAGTCAGGCTGCCGTGCTGTTACCGCACGGACTACTGAGAATATAGTCTGGGGTGCCGGTGTGCAGGACCAGAGCCAGTGGACAGTGGACTCTGGCCACAAATGGAAAATCCCCCCCACTGCTACAAGACTGAGGGCAAAGACATCTGACCTGCCATCCTGGCATAGAACGCCAGCCCAGTGCATGCACGTGACGTGCAGAAGTGGCTCAGCAAGATCAAACAGCTTGCATTGCACCACTGAGGCAAGCCAGTTAGTTCTCGAGGCTGCAGCTTGGGGCTTTCTAGCCTTTGGGTTTGGAAAGAACCAATATTCTCCTCAGCATAGTTTCAAAACATTGTGTTTTCCGAACAGATTTCAGTCAGAGTGTACTGTTTAAAGTCAAGGCTGCCTGAGGAGAACTCTGGGACCTGCCTTCCAAACTCAGAGATGTGTGACATAGCGACTATATGAAGGCCATTCCACAGGGGTTTCCTCAGGGACACAGCAGCCACAGACTCCAAATGCTGAAGGGAGGAGCACCATGAGGCCCAGCACAGGGTAGGCAGGTAGGGAGCACCGGCTGCATGGTGAGTTCCATGCAGTGGGACTTCTGAAGAGCTCAGCAGGAACAGAAACCAAAAGACCTGAGCCACAGAGAGTGGCAAATGGGGGTCATATGTGCCTAAAGCACATGCCCAGGAATTCTGTGTCTGCTTGGCTCAGTACAGGCCTCTCAGACTTCTCTTAAGCCCAAAACTGTGGAGTACACAAGCAGAATTTCAGCCATTCTATAATGAAATAGCAGCTGAAAAAAAAAAATATTATGAGACATATATAGTCCCAGCAACAGCAGCCCCCTCTACACACACATACATATATACACACACAGACCCATAGACACACAGATAAACACACATACACACAACACACACACACACACACGCACACCTCACAGTGCAGAGGGATGTGCACACCCTGACCAGAGGAGCCCACGACAGGAAATGAGTGCCCACACTCATGCCCTTCTGCACCTACAGACTGGAAGAGACCCTGAGCTCCCAGATGACACTGAGAAGAGAGAAGAAAGCCCAGAGGGGAAAAGAGGGTGAAAGCATTGAGCCTGTGAAGGTGTGTCGAGACTGTTGATTACAAGAAGAACAAGACAATGACATTTGCAGATATAAAAAAAAAAACAAACAAGCATAAAGCTTTCAAAGTACAAGGCGAAAGAATCAAGGCGAAGAAGGAAAAAGCAAAAGCCTTGACTGGGAAGAGTCAGCCTCACTTCCCTACCATGTAACTAGCTTTTTTTTTTTAACTTTTAACTTTATTTAGTTAATTGTTCACTTCACATCCCAGTCATAGTGCCCATCTTCCTCTCCTCCTGGTCCCACTCTCTCTCCCTCCTCCCCCTACCCTTCCCATACCCCTCAGGAAAGCTCCTGCCTCTCGCCACTAACCTGTCCCAGCACTTCAAGTCACATCAGGACTGAGCACATCCTCTTACACAGTGGCCTAGCAAGGCAGTCCCACCAGGGGGAGGTGATCTAAAAACATTCAACAGAGGCCATGTCAGAAACAGCCCCCACTCCCCTTACAAGGGGACCCACAAGAAGACCAAGTTGCCTATTGGATATATATGTGTATAAGGCCTAGATCCAGCCCATGCATGCTCCTTGACCGGAGCCTCAGTCTCCGCAGGACCCCCTGGGCCCAGGTTAGTTGGTTCTGTTGGTTCTTATGGAGCACCTGTCCCCCCTGGGTCCTTCTCCCCATTCTAGCACCAGGCTCCCTGCACTCCACCCAATCTTTGGCTGTGAGTCTCGGCATCTGTTTCGATTCTTTGCTGGGTAGAGCCTCTCAGAAGACAGCTATGCTACGCTCCCATCTGCAAGCATAGCAGAGTGTCATTGTTACTGTCAGGGTTGGCTCTCTCCCATGGGGTGGGTCTCAGGTTAGGTCAGGCACTGATTGGACCTTCCCTCAATCTCTGTTCTATCTTTATCCCTGTACATCTTGTAGGCTTTTAAACTAAAAGAACAAATAAGTAAGACAAAAGCAGCCCCATAAAGGGGCCATAGATGAATTCTTCTCTACAATCTTTGTTTGTTTGTTTGTTTGTTTGTTTGTTTGTTTCAAGACAGGGTTTCTCTATGTAGCTCAGGTTGTCCTGGAACTCACTCTGTAAACCAGGCTGGCCTTAAACTCAGAGATTTGCCTGACTCTGCCTCCCTAGTGCTGGGATAAAAGGTGTGTGCCACCATACCTGGCTAATTCTTCTCTACAGTCTTAAAACCAAGAGTCTGTTGCAATAAATAATAGCTCCCCAATACACCCTGGGAAGGTGAACTTCTGGAGTAAGCACACTCCGTGCATGAAATTCAAGGGAGAAAACTCATGGCAGGCCAAGCGTCCATAATAACATCGTGTGGATGGCAGGAATCAAGGTCTACAGAATTCTAAAGAACATGCAGGCAGATCACGTGACCCAAATAGACCCACTGTTGCAGACAACCTGTGACACCATCTGGTCATGAGGACCACTGAGAGATGCGATAGAATAAAGAGACCAGAACAGAGGAGCCAGGGTACCTGAGCCAGTTCTGTAGAAAGATCCATGAGGATTATTATTTCATTATACAGTACTAACACCATAGTGACATGGAAACAGTGAGGTCATGGTTATTGAGAAGTCATTTATCTGTCATTAGAGCTAAAGGGTCCTTGAATGACAGAGAATTCATCCACAGAAAATACCTGTCTTAGTTACCTTTTTATTTTTGTGACAAGATACCATGACCAAGGCAACTTATAGAAGAAAGAGTTATTGGGGTTTGTGGTTTCGGAGGGTGCGTCCATGACCATCATGGCAGGGGCACAGCAGCAGGCAGACAGGCAGGGTGATGGATTGGTAGCTGAGAGCTTTACCTCCTCATCTGCAGAGCACTAACTGGAGCTGGTGTGGGCTTTTGAAACCTCAAAGCCCATCCCCAGCGACGTTCCTTCTCCAATAAGGCCACGCCTCCTAATTCTTCCCAAACAGTTTTACCAACTTGGAATCAAGTCCTCAAACACATGCACCTGTGGCGGTCATTCTCACCCAGACACCTCAGTGGCTGCAAACTGGAGAGGCTGACTTGACCTCAATCTCTGAACAGCGGTCAGCCCATGACTCATGCCAGTGAACCACTTGCCGTAGATGTCCTCAGCAGAGGCTCAGCACTCTAGAGCGCTCCGGCTTCATTTGCCCTTGCCTTTGTTCGCCGTCCTAGAACTGTTTTCTTATGAAATAATCCAATGCAATTAGCACTCTGCCAAACCTGCTTTGGCAAACGCAGCAACAAACAAGCAATTTAAGTTTCTACAAACACAGAAATGTTTCCAACGGCTCAAAACCCTTAAATGCCCTCTGGCTGCCAGTCTTCCCATTGTTTATTAAGTTTTGTAAAGTTCCAGCATGATAGCCAAAAACTGATTGCCAATACTGCCAACCAACAAGGAGCTTCCCCTGTGCACTCATCCAAGAGTTTGTAGCTCCACACTCGGGTTTTCATCTACTTGAGTGGCCTTTTGTGTGGTATTAGGGTCCAGTTTTATTCCTGAACATAGGAAACCCAGTTTCCCCAACACCGCTTACTAAGGAGAATGTCCTTCTCCTCTCAGTCTTCTTGGTAGCCTTGTCACAAGTTGCCTTAGTTAGAATTTCTATCACTGTGAAGAGACTCTATGACCACAGCAACTCTTATAAGGGAAAACATTTAACTGGGACTGGCTTACATTTCAGGGGTTTAATTCTTTATCACCATGGCAGGAAGCGTGGCAACACACAGGCAGACACTGTGTTGGAGAAGCAGCTGAGAGTTCTGATCTGGATCAGCAGTAAGAGGATGCCGCGCTGGTCCTGGCTTGACTGCAAAGCTCTCTCACAGAGACACACTTCCTCCAACAAGACCGCATTCCTAAGAGCACGATTCCCTATGAGCCTGTGGGAGCTGTTTTCTCTCGAAACACCACACAAATCCTTCGACCACGCATGCTACATAAGCTTATTTCTGAGCTCTCCACTCTCTTCCACTAGAAGATTATCTCCTTTATTGCCAATGGCAGGCTGTTCTCATTACTATAGTTTTGCAATATGCTTGAAATCAGGAGCGTGGGAGCTCCATCTTTGCTTCATCATTAAGATGGATGTGGCTATGTGGAGTCTTTCCTGGTTCCATGTGAATTTTGGTTTAGTACAAGTGAAGAGGACAGGAGAGATGGGAGATTGAGGTTGACAAGAACAGTTTTCTGTTCTGTGGGAGGAAAAAGTCTAGCGAGCACTTTGTGAAGACAATTGTTAATGACACCACGCGATACCTTAAGTTGCCAAGGAAGCAGCTTAGCTGCTGGTCCCACCAAGAGACAACAAAGATGAGAGATGCTTTGGTTACTACGTGTCTTTGTCTGGGTATCACATAGCAGGTTTCACCAGTTAAATACAGATAATGAGGCCTGCTTTCCCCAATCTAAAAGCCACTGTTGCTCGGCCACAATCCCTACACCTGTGGACTAAACACACAGAAAATGCAAATGCAACCAAGTTGTGAAAAGTTTTCCTATGTGGACCAGAACCTGCAGTGTTTCCATGAAGATCCTGAGGTGGAGTGGAGTTGCCAATGCCCACATACATGGTCTCCCTGAATGATAAAACAAGAGTTGAGGACCCCTACCTGGCAGTTCTAAAAATGTCCTTGCTGGAGGCCAGGGATGCAGAAGAGAGTTCTGCTTTTGGACACTTGCTGAACCTCACCCCTGCCTGGATGTTATCTATGTGAATATGACCAAAAGTGAGAGGAGGGCACCTGGACACGATGTGACTGGACCAAGTGGACTGGCCAGTGTGTCTCTGTCCCCATGCCTTACCCCAGTTTCTGCTATAAGTTCCTGTTGTGGAAGTTTTGGTGTCTTTAAAAACTCAGTTATGAAGAAAAAAAAAAAAAAACCTCAGTTGTGTTATGTAAACATGTTTTTGTTCTAATCCCAGGTGTGGGATATGAAACTGATTCAGACTGTCCACAGCAGCAAACTCTTTGCCTCTTCTGGCTCTGAGCATGGCTCTTTGCCAGCTGCAGACAGTTTAATTCTAAGGACTCTGGAGAGGGAATAAAGGCCAAAGCCCAGAGAGACAGAGGGGCTCCAAGGAAGAAGAAGGGGTTGCTGCTTTCCCCCTGCTGCTCCTGCTGCTGTTGATGCAGTGTGATGAGAAGAAGTTGGAGATCTCCTGAAATGAAGATTGAACTTGTCCCAAGTAACTATGTCCCTAAATAGCAGGAAGTAGCTAAAGAGAACTCTGCTCCCTCTCCCCACTAACTTTCTTTCCTATTGGGTGTTAGGGATTGGGGTGAAGTATGGAGAAAGAGGCATAAGGAGCCCAAATAAAATAGAGTTTTAAAAGTACGCCTACAAGCCCCCTTTTTAGAGCTGCTAAAGTAGCAGCTTCCCCATACCCTTCCCACGGGGACCCTCCTGCTCTATGAGAGGAGAGCCCAGCTAGGAGTCTGCAATAACTTTCTAAAGCAGTTTCATCCTCTGTGGTCCCCACATTGGAGTCTTTAAGTTCTCGAGGCGAGAACCCAGTGGACACTAAACGTAAATCTCGCTGGACAGGAGCTGCTTGCACACAAAATTAAAGCCTGCTCAAGATCTGGGAAAGGCTACAACTCTCAAAGACACCCCAGTACTTCCTGTAGTAAACCGGATTGTCTCGTTGAGTGTGTTTGATCAGGTGGGTGTGTGGAGACTCCAACACAGGTGTGAGAGCATGTGACACTAGTATCTCATGTGAAACCAGATACACTGAAATCCCATATGATGGTAAAAGTCTTCTTTTGATTTCCCCCCAACTGTTTGAAGGGTGCCCCCAGTCCTTCTCCCTAGGCAGAGAAATTCTGGATCTGAGACAGAGACTCCAGGGTTGTTTGGGGAGTGTCCCTTCTTCCTTCTGCTTTCTGATGGCGACTACCCTGACATTCAGTGTGGGTTACTGAGGATAATACCTGGAATTTTAATCACTGTTTCTAATGTGCTATTTACCGAACTGTCTTTATCTCTGTAATTGCTGGCTCTGTGTCTCAAAGAGTTTCCATAAAATTGTTCAGCTTCCCCTGCCTATTCAGACTCAAGGTACTTGGGCAATGGGGCTGTTTTGTTTATTTTGTTGCATTTATTGGCTAAGTATTTTCTATGGGAGATTTTGGGGGTTTTTTGTTGTGTTTAGTTTTTGTTTTTAAACTGACAGCTTTCCTTAGGGTGATGGTGGTAGCCATTCCGAGATCCTAACAGCTTCCGGCTGGCACATTAGCTGTGAATGGATGAAGCCATCACCTGCTTTACGCTGTTAATGAATAATGAATAATTAATTATTCATTAATTCAGTAAAGCACACAGTCTTCCCCTGCCTATCTCCTCTTTGCAAACCTGCTATGGTTTGTTAAAGTAAGCTCTTTCTCTGGGTCACTTTCCCGCATTCCTGTGCACTGGTAGTCTCACTCGTGTTGAGACTCGGGGAACCCTTCCGTGTACCTGGGCCAGAACCCTCGTCTCTCATGTATGCCTCTTACCTCACTCTCATGTGACTCAGCCCCCAAAGGGTGCTCCTTGGTACATAGGAAGGCAGCATGCAATCAGGATACCAGTTGTTGGGCTGATTTTGTCTGGGCTCTGGGAAGGTTTTTTAGCTTCTGCTCTTACATAGCGCTATATTGGATATATTTGTCCCACTTCATAAGGGGCAAACACAAGTGGAAACTCAGTTAGCAATGCTAGCTCCTCATCATATCATACCACAGGCTCTCCAAATGTAGACTCGGCACACAGCAGCTCTGGCCTGAAGTGTTTCCAAATGGCCTCAGCTGCCCTGGCTTTGATCCTTATAATCCACTCGGTGCTGATTTAAATGGCACACTACCAATGTTTAATCTGTGCTATCTAACTAAGACCTGCTTTTTCAGGTGACAATGCTGTGTGTGAACTGAACTTGACAGTCAGGAGCTGTCAGCACCGGCAGCATGGCTGAAAGCAGCCACAGCAGGGACTCTGAAAGGCCACACTGGGAAGCTGCTTCCAGGAGCCAGGATTAGAAGCCCCTGGGTTCTTTCGCCTGAAGGGTAGTGGGGAGGAAAGGCAAGAGCAATGGCTTTCTTCTAGAGTTTGAATTTCTGCCTCAGTAGCTCTTTCTACTAGCGCACTCGTGCTGCCCACCAGCATCCTGTTCACAAGCTGATCTTTGGGAAACAGTGTATCCTGGGGCTGCAGCTCAGTTGATACAAGCTTTTCCTAGCACACGCACAACCCTGCGTTTGTGTCCTAACACTGCATGACAGCCAGGCATCATGGCCCATCTTGCAGTAGCTAATCTTGGGTGGCAACTTGGTACACCTGGAAAGGAGGACCGCAATTGAGAAAGTGCCCCCATCCGATTGGCTGTGTGTGTATCTACGATGCATTTCTTTATTGGTACATAAGAATCCAGCCTGCTGTGGGTGATGTTATTCCCAGCAGTGCAGGCCTGGGCTGTATAGGAAAAGTAGCTGAGCCAGCCATTCATTAAGCATTATTCCTCTATGGTCTTTGCTTCAGTTGCCTCCTCCAGATTACTGCTCTAAGTCTGGATGTTGGATTGTGACCTGCGAGCTGATGTAAACACTCCCCTCCCAAAGTTGCTTTTGGACAGTGTGTATCACAGCAGCAAACAAGTAAATAATGCACACCTGTAACCAAACACTAGGGAGGCAGAGGCAGGAGGGTCAGGAATTCAAGGTCATCCTCAGCTAGTGAGTGAGTTCAAGGTCAACCAAGGAAGCATGAGATCCTGTGTCAAAGAAAGGAAGAAGAACCAAAGAACAAGGTCGGGCTGATCTCAGCACAGTATGGCTATCTCAGTCGCTTGGTCCTGACAGGTGTTGATGCAGCTCCACTGCAAGAGGCTTCAAGAATGTGGACAAGGCTGAGGATACTCCAACCCTCATGATGAGGCTTAAAGGAGGGAAAACGACATAGCCATCAATTCTTTACACGTTAGAGTAGGTAACAGACTCAGACTACGGGCTCTGCAAGCTTTCTTCACCCTCTCCTTCAGCTAGCCTCTTACCTTAGGACACACTGTAGAAGTTTCATATTGCAACATCCTCCTTTAGGACAGTGGAGACACCTCAGTGGATAAAGTGTATGTTATACAAGTGTGAGGACAAGAGTTCAAATCCCAGCATCTAGGTTAACAACTAAAAAATAAAAAATGCAGGTTGGGATGGTCACCTTCCCGTGATCCCAGCACATGGGAAGCAGACAAAGGATCCCTGGGGCAGCTATGCTAGTGGAACCAGTTAGCTCAGGAATCATTGAGGAGCCCCTATATGGGGAAAGCACCCACAGACTTAATGCCAACGTCTGGTCTCTGTATGCATGTGTGTCCATCCTTACAAAGGCAAACATGCATAGATACATGTTTTTTCCAATCATTGAAAAAGAAAATAAATAAATAGACAAACAGACCTCAGTTTTTAATGCATGATTTCAGAGTAGCTTTGGGAGTGTCGCTTATATAGAATTCCATTTTCTGACGTCATAGCTCGGGATACCATTGGCTGTTTCTCAGCCTCACTCTTGCCACAGCTTTCTTTCTGAAATGCTGACCTCATGGTTCTAGATGTCACACACCTATAGTTTGAGCCTCCTCATTCCTCCACAGGAGAGGTGTCTCAACCTGCACCTCCTGATTAATTTTATGTTGGCCTAGATGACCTATGGCTTTAAATGTGCCTTCTCCTGGATTCAGTGATGTCCGTATTTGCCTCAGTGGTCCAGAATATGCAGACCTGGATGCGTGCATCCCCTGCGGGCTTCCCGTGCAGGGAGCCGCCCTCCTAGTCCAGCAGCCTTTGGAGCCGCTCACATCCCCCCACCACGTTCACTGCCGCTCATCTGTGATTCGCCAAAGTGTCCTCCTGCGTTTCTGCCTGCCCTGTGTGGGTTCTCACTGCAGCCAGCGCCATCATTCAGAAATCAGCTGATCCCCAACGTCCCGACCTACATCCTCCATAGTGGGGCTCAGAGCATAATGCACAGTGAGGCAGCCTGGTCCCCGGCCACTGTGGGTCCCACGACAGCCACTGCCCCAGCGCCACAGCTGTCATGAGAAGCCTGTCCTGTCCTCAGGCGCTTTCCTTTCTATCTCCACTGTCTGCGAAAGTCCAACTCTCACCTCCAAACAGAGTTTGTTCCGGGGCCAAATATGATTGACTGTAGCCTGGGAGCACAGATTTAGGTGACCCCCAATTACTGGTTGACATATGGCAACAACTTGTTGGGGTTTTAATTTTTTTTATTTTTAGAGAAGAGTGTAATCATAGCCCTCAACTACCACACATGATGCAAATGAATTTCCTGCCCTTGGGGAAGTCACAGGTATCAGCACATCCCAAGTGCAGAAGATGAGCCTAGTCCTGGAAAGACCACCTTCTTGAGCAGATAAGTACTGCCAGATAAGTACTGATGAAAAGTCTATAGTAACAGAGCAGTCATAAGCCAAGACATCTTCAGATATATTTGTGGAAACATTACAGAGACGCCTTACAGTGAGGTGGGGAATAGCCTGCTCTGAGTCCTAAAAGCCGACAGAACTCTTGATCCTCTGACTGTGTAGAGATCTCTTCCTGCACTGAAGGAGACTTACCCAGCGGTGTTAGATGCCATATGACACAGAGGGGGGCCATAAATGGCATCAAGGAGACTGAAAATGGCCAGAGATAACTTGGCTCTGGCTTAGGACCTTCCAGCCTCTAAGGAGCACTGCCATCCTACTCAGTCAGCCTTGAAGAAGGTCTGAAGAAGGATGGTTCTCTTCTGGAACTTTCCTTCACACCACAGACCTTGCTCCTACAGAGAACACGGCCTCCACTGCTGATGGCCATGCAGCCTGCTGTGGACCAGGCCTCTGCAGAGAGTCATGGCAGACCCTGAGGAAAGCAGAGAGCACAGCTGTTGAAGGCCTCCTCCAAGGGTAGGAAGTGAGAGAATCTGGAGAATGTGAGGCATCCCTCGGAAGACACCTCAAGGAAAGGACTTGCTTTATCATGGTTTTCCATCTGTCAGTCCTCCCCAGCAAATGTATGTGGACATCCAGAGTCTCCAGAGAATGCTTTGCTGACAGCTGGGACTCCCCAGATAATGGATATGGGCAGCCAGGACCTCCCAGAGAACCTGTCGGGCAGGTGAGCCTCAAGTGAAAGCTCATTCAAGCGATGACAGCACAGAGCCCAGGACATCAGGGCAGCCCTGAAGAAACGGCGTCATTTGTGTACAGTGGAATATTATTCTGCTGCTAAGAAAAAAAAGTAAATTCAGAAGTGAGTGGATGGAACTGGAAACGGTGGTTCTCGGTGAGGTAAGACAAACACCTCAGTTTTCCTGTCATTTGTGACTGTTGGCTTTCAATCTTCACATATGTGTGTTTCATTTGGAAATACCCTCGGAGTCAGGAAATTACTAAGCAGCCATGAGCAGGGTGAGGGCTTTCAAGGATGGGAGAAAGAATGCAGTGGTAAGAAAGGTTGGAGTAAGAGCTAAACAAAGAATTCTCTGTAGAGGAATATCTAATGGCAGAGAAGCACTTAAAGAAATGCTAAATGTCATTAGCTATTAGGGAAATGCAAATCAAAACGACCCTGAGATTTCACCTTACACCCATCAGAATGGCCAAGATGAAAAACTCAAGTGACAACACATGCTGGAGAGGTTGTAGAGAAAGGGGAACCTTCCTCCCCTTTCTGGTGGGAATGTAAACTTGTACAACCACTCTGAAAATCAAACTGGCCCTTTCTCAGACAACTGGGAATAGCGCTTCCTCAAGATACAGCCATACCACTCCTAGGCATATATCCAAAAGAGGCTCAAGTACACAATAAGGATATTTGCTCAACCATGTTTGTAGCAGCTTTATTTGTAATAGCCAGAAGCTGGAAACAGCCCAGATGCCCCTCAACTGAAGAATGGATGCAGAAATTGTGGTACATCTACACAATGGAATATTACTCAGCAATGAAAAATAAAATCATGAAATTTGCAGGTAAATGGTGGGACCTGGAAAGGATCATCCTGAGTGAGCTGTCCCAGAAGCAGAAATACACACACAGTATATACTCACTCATATAGACATATAATATAGGATAAACCTACTAAAATCTGTACATCTAAAGAAACTAATCAAGAGAGAGGACCCTGACTAAAATGCTCAATCCCCATCCCGATAGGCAAAGAGGATGGACATCAGAAGAAGAAGAAAACAGGAAACAACCTAGGAACCTGCCTAGGAACAGAGGGCCTCTGAAAGGCTCTGCCCTGCAGACTATCAAAGCAGATGCTGAGGCTTATGGCCAACTGTTGGGCAGAGTGCATGGAATCTTATGTAAGAAGTGGGAAATAGTAAGAGCTGGAGAGGACAAGAACTCCACAAGGAGAGCAACAGAACCAGAAAGTTTGAACACAGGAGTCTTCCCAGAGACTCATACTCTAACCAAGGACCATGCCTGGAGATAACCTAGAACCCCTGCACAGATGTAGCCCATGGCAGTTTAGTGTCCAAGTGGGTTCCATAGTAATGGGAAGATGGACTGCCTCTGACATAATCTGATTGCCCTGCTCTTTGATCACCGCCCCCCGAGGGGGGAGCAGCCTTACCAGGCCACAGAAGATGACAATGCAGCCACTTCTGATGTGATCTGATAGACTAAGATCAGAAGGAAGGAGAGGAGGACCTCCCCATCAGTGGACTTGGGGAGGGGCATGAGTGAAAAAGGGGGAGGAAGGGTGGGATTGGGAGGAGAGGAGGGAGGGGCTTCTGGGGGGATACAAAGTGAATAAAGTGTAATTAATAAAAGTTCAAAAAATGTGGTTATCACAAAAAAAAAAAAAAAGAAATGTTGGAGTGGAATAATGGAACAAAATGTAGGGGCCACAGAGCACAAAAGAGTGAAAAAAGTATGTGTGTGTGTGTCTAGAACAGAAGTGAATATACACATAGAGAGCATGTTTAACACACTAAGTACTACTAAATGTCAAGCACTAATGATCTTTTTTATTTTAAATCTTTTAAATTTGTGAGTATTTAGGTGGCTGTGTGAGTGTATGTTTGTGCACCACATGAGCACAAGAGCACAAGAAGGACGGAAGAGGCCTCAGATTCCCGGGAACTGAAATTACAGGCCGTTGCAAGCCATCCCATGTATACTGAGAACATAACCTAAGTCCTCTGCAAGAGCAGTAAGTGCTTTTAGCCAGTTACTGCCCCAGCCCTTGATGACCGTGCCCCACTGAGTCTCGGGATGAGGATGGGCCAACAGCGCCAAGCCCCTGAACTAGAGGAAAAACTGGTGACACAATCGGCCAAAATGCAAGGAAATTAACACACTCCAAGAGCCTCCTGGGGCAAGTTGATACCTACCTGCAAACCCTTCTGTAATTGAGTTTCATCTGGGCTGTTGTCTTATGGTCTGCAAAACTGACTGGATGGGCTTCAGCAGGTGAAACTCGGGGGACTTTCAGACGAAGAAAAGCAATATTCTCATCCAGCGACCAGGAACACTGAAATTCTAAAAGGGAAGACACGAGACGCTCCAATTATGCAAACCAGCACAGACACGGGAGTTTGCCTACAGTCCATTTGCATTTTCATTTAGTTTTTCTTCATAGAGTAATCAGGTAGGAATATGTCTTATGGGCATAAGGAAGAGGTTTCAATGAATAAGAATATAATAAAAGCAGATGCTCAGCGGAGGCTGCTATGAAATTAAAGGTAAAACTAATAATCTGAGGTGCCGCAGGGAGGCAGTTTGGGAGCCTGGTGGGAGCTCTCTGCAGCCGCAGACCCTCCACTTGCTTTGTGTCCTGAACCTCCGAATGATGATAACATGTTATTAGAGCAAAATTAGATGTTAAGTGCAGTTATCAAAAAGGGGGAGCGTAATGAAGTGCGTGCGTGGTGCTCCCCTTCTGAGAATTGTATTTTTAGCTTGACAAATAAATCATAATGCTCTTTGGTCGTAAAGCTGCAAAGCACCCTAGAAATAACTTCCTTTTATGTCTGTCAACGGAGCCCCGGGAGGCTCTGTGGGCACCTGATATCAGGTAGAGAATGGTGGCAGAAGAGACAGAAAGAAAAAAAAAGTGTTTGCAGGAAAGACCTGTAGAGAATGCAGGGGAGAGCCTTCCCCTACCCAACACAGGCTCCTTGGATTGATAAGATTTGCACATGAACCTCAGCGCAGGGCAGGTTTTCCTTTCTGTGGTGCTGTGTGTGTGTGTGTGATTACTACAGAGATTCCTGCCCTGAATTCTTGAGTCTTCCCCTAACCTGGGTTAAGTTGAAGCTGGCTGCTTCACAGAGATACTTGGTTGTGCCTCCCGAGCTCTGTGATGGCAAGGACTTGCCACCATGGCCTCCTTTTCTATGTGGGGTTAGAGGATCATCTCAGCCCTCTGCAATGCAGTCACCTTAGGTACTGAGCTTCTCCCCAGCACCGAATAGCAGTTTTTATCTTGTCTATTGGAGGACCTTCAGCACAGAAAAACTTACAGGACATGTGCCCAGCTCACAAGAGACATAAGGAGAAATATCCCCAGACTTGATGAATCTTCCTTTGGAAGCTGTGTCGGTAACACTAACACATTTTAGAATGTTTGAAGGCCATGTGGAATTAGACACATCTGATGCCCAGCTGTCTAGGAAGCTGGGTTCAGCCAGGGATCTGGGTCCCAGCACATGATTCTGTGTCTGGTAATTTCACTAAGTAGAGAGGGAGTCAGAAAGGCTTAAACACACAAACACTGTACACTGTTGTCAAGCAAAGGGCAGGCTGGCTCCCTCCTTGGTGATGGTTTCTCTGTTGAAGTAAACTGAAGCGTGCGGTACACCACCTGGACCTTATAAGGAGAGAGCCCCTGACTGCTGAGGGAACAGCTGTAGACTCAGCAAGCTCTCTGCTTGGGAGAAGGGAACTCTGCTGGAAACCTTCCAGGACTTGAGGATGGAAGAGCCAGTCCAGCCTGCTCAGGCCTTCCCCTCCCACAGATCTAACTGGTGCCCTACTGAGAGCATTGTCTGAGATTCTCCAGCAGACTTCGCCCCTGGGAAGCAGGTGCTGGTGGCTCCCCATCTAGGGGATTTGTTACAGTGACAGGAAGCCAGCTGACACTGACAGGAAGCCACTAAAGAGCCTCAGCTCCAAATGCTGGGGGTAGCAGGCGGTACCTAAACAAGACAGGAGCCAGCGACACAGGTGAGAGCTTATAAACATGTGCATTAGCTAAGCATGGCTGACCTCGGTGGATACCGAGCTCTAATCAAGTCTCACGAGGAACCCCAGAGAAAGTGCTGAGCTTCAGCACGAGAAATAACCATGTTTGCCTCTGTCCAGATGTTTACCTTGTGCATGTGGGGCTGGCTAGAGAAAAATGGCACTCAGATAAAGGGACATCTATGAGGAGTGGCTATTCCTGGTGGAAAAGAAACAAACAAACAAACAACCCTGAGTGATTCCCTGGTTGAGGTGTCAAAGGACATCTAGTAAGAAGGAAGGAAGATAGGAAAAATGGAGAGAGGACACAGCTGGACAGCCCATGGTCCAGCAGGCAGAGGCTTAATTCTCTGTTTGTAAATGTTGGTAAATGACATGAATGTAGGGCATCTTTCTGCAAAAGAATCTGGGAGCATCAGGTTACCTACCATGTATTAATGCAGCAGTTTTCTCCCAGATTGGTACATTCCATTGTGCAAGAAAGTTCATTACAAGAAACCACTCAAAATAGCTTCAGGACGTCCCCAAAACTGACAAGCAACACTAGGACCATCCCTTCCCAAAAGTGTGTAAATAGTAAAGACTACTGAGAGTCAGTTTCAGACAAGCCACAGAGCCTGAAACAAGCAGAGACCATCTGAGATGCCTGGAAGAGGCTCAGATGGACTGAGCTTCCTGGAAAGGACACTCTCTGCCCTGCTGAGCTGTCTGCATGCTGCACACTGAGCTCTCGCCCATGCTGGGGTGGGCCTTGATGAAACAGTCCTCTAGTCAGTTCTGCTCCTATAAGTAACCTCTTGCCCATACTCCTGCAAGTAGCTCCAGTAAAACCCATCGGTTCACCAAGCTGAACGTTGGTGGTATTCATGCCATCTGTTCCCCATCTGGGCTGAGTAGATGTTCGTTCACATCCCTAGACAGAGGGTGACATGGCAGCAATGCATTTTCCTTTACCGACATTCTGTAACCTCAGATACAGACCCACAGGGAAAAATGTATGTCAAGACCACAGGAGCATGAAATTATGCTTTTGAACCTCCTTCCTGTTTCACTAATGAATAGTCATGACCCCTTTCTGATGAGATAATTATTACCTATTAATTTGAAAAATGCATGACAGTACCAAGAGGAACTGTAAGATGATCTGTAATTATTTGGTCTTTTTAAAGTGTGTGTGATGGAGCCGGAAAGGGGACTTGGTTGGTTATAGGCCTGCTGCACAAGCAGGAGGACTTGAGCTCAATCCCCAGGACCCACAAACAGAGCTGGGAATGGTAGTTTGTGCCTGGGGAAGCAGAGAAAGGAGCCCCCTGAGGCCTCTTAGCCAGCCAGTCTAGCTGAAGGTTCAGGGAAAGACCTTGTTCCAAAAAAAGTACTACAGAGAGTAAAATTGATTAAGACACCCAACACTGACCTCTGGCCTGCATACACACACACACACACACACACACACACAGAGAACTGTGAGTGTAGCTGAGTGGTAGATCATAGCACATGCAAGGCCTTGGCTCTACCTTTGGCATCATAAAGACAAATGTATGTGTATATAAACATATCTATTTTTCCTATGTGCATAGTAAGTGTGTTCAGAATGGTATGTGTATAAAAGAACACGCACAAAACTGTGTTACAGATTATCTCTTTTGTGCAAGCAGCAGTTCTCATTTATAGAAACAATGTGATTCTGACCCAAGAGCTGGAACTTGGCCTATAAGCTTAGTTTCTTTTTCTGTTTCTCAGATTAAAATACTTTGATGACAATACCTTAACAGGGAGCATGTTTAGTCTTGGCTTATAGTTGAAGGGTACAGTTCGTCATGGAGGGAAAATCAAGGCAGCAGGAGCTTGAAGCAGCTGGTCACATGGTATCCACCATCAAAGGGTGGAGAGTGGAGGACGCATGCTTCAGCTCAGCTCGCTCTGTTGCTGCTGTCAGGATCCCAGACAGGTTGCTGCCGTGAGATGCAGTGAGATGCTCTTCCCCCTCAATGACTGTATCCCAGATGACCCCCCGTGGTCAAGCCTAGAGGCTGGTCTCCAAGCTGACTCCACATCCTGTCATGTTGATGGCTTTTGCCATCATACCTTCTTTTCCCAGGCCCATCCCAACCCTAACAACCATCAGAAGGAGCTACTGCTGTTGCATTAATCTGTTTTTAAACGTGCCGCTGCGACAGGAGATTTTCAGGGCAGCTGTCCCCCTGCATGCTTTGTAATGGATGCTCTCTCATTCCCGATACCGGGTATTTCAGTGCCCTCCAGATTCTGCTGTGACCTTCACCCTGCTTATCCACACACGTGACTAAACCCTCCTTGTCCCAATTTAGTTCCTGTTCCCTTGTTAAAACGCTCTGGTCAAAGTAACGTAGAATGGGTTTATTTCATCTTACATTTCCATGTCCATCACCAGGCAAGTAGAGCCAAACACTTAAGTCAGGAGCTGTGAAGGAGGAACGGGCGTGGAGGCCATGGAGGGCTGCCTCACTGCCTCAATCTCAGGCTCACGCTCAGCTACCTTTCTTTTTTCGTTTATTTTTGTTGTTGTTGTTGTTGAATGTTTATTTTTCAAAGAAAAACGGCAATAGCCAATTGGAAACCTACTTATTCTTCAACTACAATTTTGTTCTTTAAATTTAGAAGTGACTCACTATTTTAAACACCCCCCCCCTTTAGTTGTTTACCATCTACTCGTGCTGAATCCTGCCAAGGAGATCGCTCCAGCATGTATCTCTAAGTTCCTTGCTTTGCTCCTTTTACCAAAAAATGAAAAACACAATTCCATCGTGCATCTTAAGGGCTCCAATCACCAAAAATAAAAAATTATTCTTTGGAATAGCCACTTAAGTTGAATGAGAAAACAAACAAACAAACAAACATGAATGTGGTTTGGTTGGGGCAGGAAAGAATGCACTCCTATGTTCCTGGTAATCTGATCCCGCACCATGAATCCTGGTAATTCATGTTCCTTATCTTATCCACATTATGATCTGAATCCAATGATCCAGCTCCAAGGATTGGGATCCAATGAGCTCTCTCCAATCCAAACCTTTATAACCAGCAAAACCAAAAAAGAGGAGGCAAAATGTTAGCTAATGTAATCAAAAAAGGTTTCTGGTGAATGATTAGCTATGTCTGTCATCAATTTAACAGGTGCACATCAATAACTATCAAATTCCCCAAAACAAGTTTCTATATGGTGATTAGATAAACTTTATAAACTTAAGCATATAGTAAAAGGGGAGGGTTAAAAATTTTATCTACCTCAAAAGACTCGAAAACATCTTACGGAGTTAACTTTAGCTACAATTGTTTTGCCTTTTAACCTTGTCAATTGTGGGAAATTTGTCCGTTTTGTAACAGTTATTTGTTCTCTTCCCCTCTTTTTGTTTTAATAGGGCCTGATGTGGAAAGAATGGCTTATCTGCCAGTGCTTAGCTACAGCTGTTTGTGTGTGGCCTGCTGTTGGTGTGCGTGTGGGTACATTGGTGTCTATTTCCAAACAGAAACATATAATCCCAACATATTAGTGTAGATAATCTAGTTGGGAGTCCTTTAAGTCTCACCGTCCCCTTCAATACTCATAACGGACTCGTGTTTAAACATGTCAATTTACAAGCTAAATTGCAGATGGAGCAATAGATTTAGTTTAGACTTAGGTGGGTAGCAATACCAGAAAGCTTCAATCCACAACCTTGCAACCGCAATCCCTGTGATGCCTGTGCAGTGACAAGTGTTGGCACTATCCGTTGAACTGAAAATATAAAGTGCTTCTTGCAATTAGTTTCCATAATGACTGAGTTTCTAAAATGTAGCTACCCTTCTCATACAGCCCAACCTACCTGCCTAACGATGGCACCGCCTGCATGGGCTGGGCCTTCATACATCAATTAGCCATCAAGAAAATGCCCCACAGGCATGCACGCAGGCCAATCTGATGGATGAAAAGTTCATAAGAGGTTTCTTCAGCCGCATACGTGAAGTTGACAATGAAGATCAGCCATCGCACTGAGTTTGAGGAGAAACGGAACATGCTGAAAGAGGCTAGTACATGTAAGACTTAGCAGTTTCTAGAAAAGAAGCTAATGTTAGCACAGCTGAGTGCATACAGGAAGTGCTTCCACACATAAATGTGGCCTGCAGGCACTCGCAGAAATTAGTTCCCAGACAACAGGAAGATCAGTGTAGGGCATCAGACAATGGCTGACTCCGAGGATTCCCTTGCAGGTGTTTGTTTGTCTTCCAGCCTTGGTCCTCGAAGAGTGCTGCAAAGGACAGGCTGAAGCTACCTCCATCTTTGTTCCTCTCTGGGGAACTGGTTTCTGTCCTGGCAACATATACGTTCATCTTATTTTCCTCTGCCTCATCTCTGAGGTCATCGCAGTAACATCACGGTCCCCGTCTCCCACCCCTTAGCTCATGTGCTATCTCCTTGACGCCTTCCCCCTACAGTTGAGGTTTCTCACATTCTGCTTAAGGATTCCAGTTGGTTACAATCTTTGAGAAGAGGTGTGTTAATCTTGTCTCCTTTGGTCCTGTGTGGCCGTTTCTGACTGTCTCTGAAGGACACAGGTGGGCTGTGTGCCTTAGGTTGGGCAGACATGTTTATTACCTGATGGACCATAATTACCTTTCATTGTGCAAACTTTGCTTCTCCACAGAGTTCCAGGAACAGACTTGGAAGTCTTCCTCCCTCAGTTTGGCCAACTCTGTTCTCTGAGACAGAAGGAGGGCAGGACTGTGCAAGAATGTGCCAGGACACTTCCATCAGTGCCTTAAATACAAAGAGTCTTCTTGTTCCTCCTGTCTGGGCCACCATGGCATATACTAGCTTTTAGTATCATTCCAGGTTTCTACTGTGTTCTACAGGATAATAATTATTTTATAGTAAAAATAAGAAAACTGTGACCAGAAATGAACCACCAAAATAGCAACCCTGCTCTGTCCAGTTCGCCTATTTAGACATACTACACTACAGATAATTACAGATATCTGAGTAACTTATTTAAAGAATAAAAACAGAAAGTCTAAGAAGAGTTGAATGACATTAGAATTCCATTAATTTTCAGTTGCATTAAAAAGATGACATTTCAACAGTGAGCAAATTAGTTCAAGGAGAATGTAACAGTGAATGCCCTTAGGTTAATTAGGTTAATCTATGTAGTAAGCTGATTTTTATACTAAGGGAAAAAAACTGCTGTGGAGTAACAATGCAGACAGCAATTCCATCCTTCCAGGAAGCTGTGAGCCTGCTTGATCCCACACAACCTTCTCAAGCACTCTGAACCCTCCTTTTGTCCTCTAAGAGAAGTGTTAATCACAGAGTGAGGATATGTCTCAGTTAGTGGAGGACAATTATGAAGGTGTGAGCTCAACACAAAAAACAAGTGTGAAAAAGCCAGGCATGGTGGCACAGGCTTGTGACCCCAACACTGGCGAGGCTGAGAAGGCAGATACCTGGAGACCAGGGGCCTGCCAGCCTGTCCAAATCTGAAAGCCCAAGGCCAGTGACAGATCCTGTCTCACTAAAAGGATGGACAGCACCTGAAGGTTACCCAAGACTGACTTCTGACCTGGACAGCCACACATACGCAAACACACACACGTGAAAATGTATACACACATACAGATGAACAAAAAGGAGTATGTTAATGCTGTGAAGTCTCTCCGGCCCTTGTTATGATTTCCGCTGAACATGCAATCATTTTACTTCATCAAATCAGAGGACCGTCCATAGCAAGCAGCATCTCCTGCGTGAAGGAGGAGAGACATTGCTTCTGTTCCGTGTTGCTATAGCCTAATGTGAGACCTTTTCAGCATTCGGCAAAGCAGCTATTGCTTGAACATTGTTACTAGCAGCTTTGAGTTTTAAGAGCAAGGCTAGATGGGCAAAGCGGAAGTATTTTTGAAGAAAATTGGTTCCTAGTGAAACCTGGCTTTCAAAGTTTCACATCACCTGCAGAGTTCTCCTTCTGGACTGCAGGGGTATAATGGTCACGTCCCCACCCCCGTTACAGACACTTGACCAAACAGCTCAACAGAAGGATTTATATTGGCTCACAATTTGAGAGGATACACTCCATCATGGCAGGGAAGCCTTGATGCCGGGTAACTTCATGGAACTGGAAGTGTCTGCTTGAGAGTGTTCACATCATGTCTTGGCAGAACAGGAAGAGAAACATCGGTGCCCTCGTAGTATCCTTCTGTTGCCTCCTTTTTCCTTACTCTGGAACCAAGGGGCGATGCTGCTCACATTTACGGGCTCTTCCTTCCTAAGTCAACCCTCTCTGGAAAGGTTTTCACAGACATGCCCATGAGTGTGTATATCCTGGGTGATTCTAAATCCACTCAAACTGACAGTGACAATTAACCATCACAAAAGAATAGCATGGCTTCAAGTCCCCACAACTCCATGCCCATTATAACATATATAATATACAATAAATAATAATATAAATGTTTTTCAAACATCCTACTTGAAATTTTAAAACTTAATTGACTGTTCATATAAATATTGTAACCAACTTGGCAGAAATGAAAATATCCTAAAGAGACAATTGTGTCCTTCCTTTAACTAGCAGACTATTGAAACAATGGGTTTGACTTTCATTCTATTCCTGTGATAAAAACACACTGCCCAATAATAAAGTGGAGAAGAAAGGATTTAAGGCCACAGCCCATCGTTGAGAGAGGTCAGACTGAGAACTCTGGGCAAGATCTTGAAGCTTAGCTTGTTCTCTTCAGCTGTCTTTCCTATACAGCCCAGACTCACCCATTTAGGAAGTGTGCCACCCACATTGGGCTGAGCCTTCCCACATAAGTCCTTATCAAGACAATTTCTCACAGCCATGGCTGTGGGCCAACTAGATCTGGATAACTGCTCAGTCAATATCCTTCATATGATTTCATGCACCTCAGATGATTCTAGATTACGCCAAGCTGACAGATGAAGCTAACTAGGACAGAGGACCAACAAGAAATGGAGACATCCTCAGAACTCTCATGCTGAGTGAGAAGGCTGGAGCCTGATGCTAGCAACCTTGATTCTCTGTAAGAGAGTTCACACATTTCTGACAACTTGTCACATCACGTTGCAGAAAAGACTGGAACCTAGACCACACCATGAGGACTGATGAGCCACACAGATCTCTTGCTTTCTTACTTCAGCCTAAACTCTCTGTCTAGACCCTGAAGATGGACAAAGAGGAGCCATTGCATTTCTTTGTCCCTATTCCCAGTTTGGCCACAATGAATACCCTCCTTTTATCTTGTTTTGTTTTTTAACTGTGATTTGTGATGTTGCTGGGTTGTTGAAGGTAGGTGGGCAAATCTGGCTTGTTAGAGGGCTGTTCAGGCTCAGCTCTGGCCCTGACTCTGGACAAAGCACCACAATGCAAGTCACATGAAGTAATTAAGGGGAAAGTGGTGTGACTGTGGTGTGCGGGTGCTGCCACAGAGCTGTGCCCGTGTCTTGACGTTGACTTCCAGCATAGAGCTGTTGGTTTTCTGGTTTGTTTTCATCCTGGACTCTCTGGAGGGCATCTGTCTTAGTGTCCTGTTCACACTTATCGGCTCTGCATTTATCACTGCTGGCACACACCAGGTATCCAAAATCAAGTGTGGAATGGATGGGAAGCTGCAGTGCACCGGGAAAAGCTATGCACAGAATGACTCGGAACTTCTAGCAAGCTGATTTCTCATGCTTTCAAAAGAACAGGGCCCCAGCTGGGATATTCTCTTGAGTACAGAAAAGCCGTCTGCCCATGACAGTGACAAATATATTAGTCAATTTAAGAGGTACATGTTTGACTGTGATTTTCCAATTATGCAAAAGTGACAACAAACAGAGCTCAGACAATCATGCCACAACCCTGCTTTTCCACACCTGCTTCTGACAGCCTCCTCTCTTGAGCTACAAGGAGGCCAACTGGAAAAAATAATAGGAGTGACCGCATATCTAGAGAGTTGGTGAAGCACAGTGAAAACCTACGAAAACTTGACTACCAATTAAAAGTGATTTATAAACGCCAAGTGTGCAGCCCAGACAATGACTTTAATTCCAATGGGGGCAGAACTAGGTGGTCTGGACCCACAAGAACCAATTCCAAATGAAATAATTCACTGTGCTTCTCTTACCCACTGACTCATTAGAATGAAAGAAGTGGTTTTTTCATCATTTAAATTTTTCTTCCAGTCTGACATTCTCCAGGCAGCCTACTGTGGGGGCAGAGAACAGTTACCCACTTACGTGGACACCTTTTTACACAGAATCAAGAGATTTTAGCAGTGAATGTTTTATTATAAGCCGTTAATACCATATTGTTCAAAAATAATGTTAGCATAGTAATTTTTAAATGTAAAGTTTTTTGATTACATCTTTTTATTGAACCAAATGTGCCCACAAATACTGAAATTGTACATGCAAATGGACTGAAAACACAAAAGCCTTAGAGCAGAATTCAGGTGAATTATGATTAAGGAGGAAAAAACCCTTTCAAGCAAAAGACAAAAGTATTTAAAGGAAAATATTAATAAATTCAGCTTTATCATTTTAAGCAAGGCTACACCCAAATTAAAGACATACAGCAAACTACACAAGAACAGTATCAAGAAAAACAGGCAACAGAAGAAATTGTCATATTACAGTCTTGGACTCTCCATTACTGCTGCCTCCTGCTTCTCACACCAGGCCACAGAGATCTCACCCTTGGGTCATGACAGCCATGATGGTATCCAATGTTTCCTTCTTTAAAAAGGGGCAAGTTTCTCAGTTGGGTCCAGTCAGCCCTGTTCCTGCCCTGATGCCTCTTTGTCTTCATCTTCCTTGACTCACTGTTTCATTGAACACCCTCCATGGGTCCAAACCCTGACTGTAACAAGCTCCTTCCTTCCTCTTAGTTCTGTCAAATCACACCCGACTCTGCACATGACTGACTACTTACCTCTTCTTTACTATGGAAATGCTTTCCTTCAGCATGTGACGGGAGGGAATGTTTTCTTCCCATCTAAATGTCTCTATCTTGAGGTGCCTTGCGTATGCCCCTGTCTGTCTGATCCCTAGGACCACCAGCGCTGTGAGGGAGGCATGTGCTCTGTGTCCTGTTTTGACACTCTGTCCACAAAGTGAGACATTTTCTAATGCATAGAGAACTCCTGAACAAACAGTGACAAGATGGTCTCGTAAGTGAGTGATGCACAGCAGCCATCATGACCCCTGTGTGAAGAGTCTTTGACCCTCTGGGATTCTTACTGAGATGTTACATTTTACAGGTATTTAGTGACTCACTCTAGACCATGAAGCCTACTGAGGATCACTGTGAGTCTTCATCAAGAAACATAGTCTAGCTGGGCATTGGGGTGCATGCCTGTAATCCCAGCACTTTGAAAGGCAGAGGCAGGTGGATCTCTGTGATTTCAAGGTCAGCCTGTTCTACAAAGTGAGTCCAGGGCAGCCAAGGCTACAAAGAGAAACCCAGTTTAAAAAAAAAAAAGTCTTAGCCAGTACATGTGTCATATCTTTACATTCAAAACCAAACATACGGATTAAAATCCATACTTCTTTCTTCTAAATATTTTTACAATCTGACTTTGTTCTGACTGGCTCAAGGCATGGAGCTGTGTGCATTAAGTAGCTGCATCTGCCTTGGAATCTGTTGATCTGTGCACAGTACACGGTGCCTGAAACACAGGACGTGCTATATATTCTTCACAGGCATACTCATGGCCACTTGCCATCCCATCCTCTCATACCAGTATGGTCATGTTCACCTTTTCAGTGAACAGGGTACTTGGTCCAGCCTGTGAGGAAACGTTCAAGCAAAATAATCCCAGAATTCAGATTTGGTCCTTAGCCAGGCACAGACTTTCCATGGCCTTGACTGGGATTTTTGTCCTTGATCTCTAACTGAGAGGAGATGCCCAATGATGCCTCCAGGAGCTGGATTCTGTGGCCATTACATCATTGAGGCACCTGTATCCTTGGGTAGTCTCTTCACCCCCACATGCCAACACTTGCCATCAATGTTCCAGATACATTCCATCACAAAGGAGAGAGATTTCTTTGAACAAGGAACCATGAAGAGAGAATGGCAGGAATGTGGGTAAGGAAAACACTATGGAGAGCAAATGGCAGAGGTATGGGTAAGGGAGAGTGCTCGCAGCATGCATTCTGGTCCTCATGCTGCTAGTAGCAGGACTAGGGAACTTATTTTCAACACTCATTCACACCTAACCTTGACTGCACAGCTTGCTTTGCCTGGTATATTTCCATCTACTCTCTATACACCTCCACGATACAGCTGCTAATAACCCTGTCACCAAACACAGAAGGGCACAAATCTTAAAGTTCTGATCCAGGATCCAAGCTCTTTTTACCAGGGCTCAAGCTTCCTAAGCCAGCAATCTGGATTACCAGAGTTCCCAGCACTGCTGTGAGTGAAGCAATGCTTTGGAAGACAAAATCCGGAAATTACTGACTATTCACACACACACACGCACGCACACGCACATGCACACGTATGCATGCACTTACGGAAGGAGACCACCACCACCATGACAAATAAAACAGTTTAACTGGAGCAAATGCCCTGCCAGGAACTTGAAAAGTGACTCCATCTGTCTTCCCCTGAGCCTTCACATGCACAGAGGGAGGCCTACAAAGAGAAGCTGAGGGAAGGTGAGATCAATGGCCTATAAAACCTTACAAGTTCAAATTCAGCTGACGGTGACATTGTGGCAGGTACGCCTAATGGCCATGTGGAGAAGCCAGTCTCGGAGTAGTCGATGATTTCTACACTCCTGGAGAGCAGGCAGCACCCCAGTAGTGATTGTCACACATTAATGAAAACGTATGGATTTTTCTATTTTAAAAAACCAGACACCTGGCGGTGACAATGCCATCCGACTAAGAACCACACAGCCCGGGAAGGCCTGTCCGTCAATGTGGCAGAACGCTCACAAGGTGACTAAGTGCTTAGAAATAAATTCTGACACAATGCAACACATGAGAGAATTATTGTAGCTTTGGTGTCATTTGCTTAAAATTAAAAAAAAAATTGTGTTTTAAAAAATTAAAAGCATTGTGTAATGTATATCTAACTCCTTTGTAAACTTAAAAATAAATAACTTCACTTGGATTAATCATCATAACCATAGAATTTCTCCATCAAAGTAACAAATATCTACGATATACGCATGTGCACACATAGTGTATATGAAATTTATAACTTCTACCTATGCTAACCAAGAGATGGCATAACTTACTTGAACAAAATAGAAACCTATTCACAGCCACCACTGGCCATACAGCCATTAGAGTAGGCTATGAATATGTAAACAGCAGATATCATTTTCACAGCATGGTGGATGAGAATGCTGAAAGTCGTATGTCTTGTCCAGGATCACACAGCTGCAGGATGCCCTTCAAATAAAGATCCATGCTGCTAAATCCTCCTCTATAGCACTCGGTGGTTCCCTTGGTGAACACTTTTACACATACCTGCCTGAGCTATCTCTACTCAGATATTCACTGAGCATTATGCACCCTGAAGGCAAAATGCTGTCTAGCATATTCTAAGGATACAGGTGTGAAGACAATAGCACAGACCATGTTCTACTGAGTTTGCCATTTGGTAAGCAACAAAAACAGCCAAGAGGACACAAGTGAGTGTGGGCTCAGAGTCACCTCCAAAGACATCTGATGTGACACTGTTCATCCATGAGTCACAACAGGCTTCATGACAAAGTGACGTGTAAACTGAGGCCTGGAAATTGTGAAGGGGTTTTAACCTATCAGCAAAGGGAAAGAAGGAGCATGGTTGCCAAAGAGGAGGCAGAGGACACATGGGTGTGTCGAGAGGAGAAATGAACTTATGCAGAAGGCCTGGATTCCTGAGTGATCATAGAACTGAAGACACACCATGTGACCAGATCAGAAAATGTGCAGACAGAGAGCCTAAGGACATACAAAATCCCACAGTGGGAAGGAGAGATATGGAAAACCAGAATGAGGAAGAACTTCTACTTACCTCAAAGACTTCTTCTTGAACACTGAGCATGAAAAAATACCCTTCTCCCTACCCAGAGATAATTTAGAAGTGAACCAAGGAGAGAAGACCCTGATGTTACTTCCAAGGCGTGATGATTGGTATTGATTGTCAACGGAAGAAGGTCTAGAATTGCGTCAGATGAGTTTCTGGGCTGAGCATTATCCTGAGTGCCTGAGGGGTGTTACCTTGAGTGCCTTAATTGAAATGGGAAGACCCACCTACTGTGAGTGGCACCATTTCCTGGCCAAGATTCCGGACTTGGGAAAATACCCTGAGCAGAGGCTTATGTTCATCTCTCTGCTTCCTGTCTGAGGTATGTGATATGAACAGCTGATTCATCCTCTTGCTACCTTGACTTTCCACCATGATGGACTATGTCCTTGATCTGTGAGCCCAAATAAGTCCTTCCCCCCCCCCACTAAGTTGCTTTCATTGAGGCATTTTATTACAGCAACAGGAAAAGACACTGTAGGCATAAGGTTATTGTGCAATTCAAATGTTGATCTATACCTCTCATATCTAGTTGCAATCCTTGTTCTGAGAATCTCCTGCCTCAATGTTGTGTAAACACTGTTCCCCATTGGTCCCTTGATATGCCAATAAAGCAGCTTACAGCCAATTGCTGAATGGGGAAGAAAATAGGGCTGGACTTCCTGCCAGGCAAGGGAGGAGGAGTTAAAGGAGGAAGTAGGGGATTCAGCTACAAGCAGAGGTCCATGAGATATCAAAAGGAGAGAGCTGCTGAGCAGAGAAAGCCTTAAGGTACAAGTATCTCTGGTATTAATGATGGGAGGAAGCCAGACTTGCCTAGAGGATTAAGAATAGAGCAATTGTTGGTGCGGTAAAGCTTATTAAAATAATATAATAGAGTCTCAATTATTTGGGTAATTGTTGGGATAAGAGAGAAACTAAGAAACAAATACATTTATATAAAAATAACTTTAACATGTTGGCGCCCAACATGGGGCAGAATTTACACTAGTCTAGCAAGAATTTACAGAGAAAGTAAAACTTAAACAAAAAGGAGTTTCTTAGTTCTGTTCATTAAGAGAACAACCACAATTTCTAAGAAAGAGCTCTAAGCTTCCTGTTTAGGCAGACCTGCCTCACTACACACACCCACACACACACACAAAACCAAACTTCTCAAAGCTAGACTTTCCTAGTGAAGGCAGGAAGCTAAATCCTTTTGAGAAGGGGCTCATGCTGGCCTGAGGAGCAAATATTTATGGACTCAATAACTTACCAGAGTAGGGGAGGGGTCAGCTTCTGGTGAGGGAACCAGGGAAAAAAAAAAAAAAAACACTCTCTGGAAGCAGGAGCCAGAGACAGACTGAGAAGCCTCAAGCATCTGAACTGGTAAGGTATTGTGTTTGGCTTTAATGTAAGAAAGTAAAGTCATTAGGGAAAGTTTTTGAGATTAAAGAAGAAGATTACTTTCTATGTTGAAAAAGGAGGAAGACACGGTGACACAATGTTTCTGAGTTCCATTTGAGTTTGTTTCTCTTAGCATACAAATAATGTTTTCAATGAGGATTACCATTTAGCATATCCTCTTTGGAAGAGATCAAAATAAGACAGACTTGGAGAAAGAAGAGACTGAGAAATTAGATACTAAATCAAAGGCCATAGAACAGAGGCTAGAGGAATCTTTGAATCAAAATAAGGAACCTTCAGAGAAATCTAATCTGCAATTTAACACTAACACTAAATGAGAAAAATCCACAAAGGCTTAAAGAAATTGCATGGCAGCCTATTGAGATACTGGGTAAAAACACTTTGCCTATAGGCTAACATGGCCAGATTAAATATTATATATGTGTCAAGGTTCAATTACTGGATAAAGGCATATGTGCTAAAGTAGAAGTATAAATCTTGTCTGGTGTTGCCTTGGAACAAGGTCATACAGTGGCTTATGTGCTTTATTTTGTAGAGTTTGGAGAAGTGAAATATATGCACCATGCCATTGGTTCATATTTAGAATTCCAATGATCTTATACCTTAAATTCTGGAGAGCGTGATCATAAGGTTAGATATTTGTTAGAGATGGTGACTATCTTGAAGATGCCTTTGCAAATTGAGGCTGATGGTGCTTCAGCATGTATATCCATTGGAAAACAACTTTTTTTAGACATTATGACATGAAAACTGTTATAGATACAACTTAAAATCCTTTAGGTCAAACAATTATAAAAAGATTTAGCAATAATTTGAAAAAGGTGATCATAAAACAGAAGGGGAATATATCTCCCTAAAATAGATTAATGACTTACTGATTTTTTAAATTTTTAAATGAAACAAGTAGCACACCTGCTAAGATACACTGGGTTTTAGAAAGGACTGCTAAATTAGATCAGCATATCAAGGTCCTAATTCCAAAATGGAAAACAGGAAATGTATTGTGTTGGGGATGAGAATATGCTTTTATCTTAACAGGAAACAAAAAGCTGTGTATTCCATCTAAACTGATGGAAATCAGATATGACAGAGGGAGACCCTGAATATCTTGGCTGCAGAAAGAAGAAAAGAAATCAAAAAGACCAAACAGTAACATACTTTTCTAATCCCTTCATGTGGGAATAGCTCTGAGACTGACTGAGACATGAAGATATCTCCAACCAGGACTTCAGCTATGTGTGGCCAATACATCTTTGGCTACAAGTTCCTCAGGACTTATCATGCCATTCTTTCAAGTGGAAAAAAAAATTATTTTACAGTTTGGTTATATAGTCCAAACTAACTTATATAGAAAAACAAACTTTTTACCTGCGCAAACAAGAAACTAAGATACAAGGTGTGTAAACATGTCCCATATGCCAGTGGTGAGAGTGTTGATGATGACAAGAGTTAACGTTTGAGCCTCACACTTGACGGCATGTTTGAACATGCTTTAGTTGCCATCACCTTCCCCAGTCGTCCCAGTAAACCTGAAAGAACAAAGTTACTGACACATTTTGCAGTGGGACCTTTCTTGCTCACTTAGAGCAAGGGTAAACAAACACAGCAGAATCATTGAGTTCATGCTGCAGCTTCTAAGTTAAAGGCTACCCTCGTCACCGAGTCCTCAGTAACTATTCAAATCTAAGGTCTGACTCCACGTTAGTTCAATAAAGCTGTGAGAGGTGTGCCTACGCAATGTGTACTTAGAAAATTGAAGTTTTGTTATAGCCCAGACGCATACAAGGTTTTTAAAATCATTCTTGACAAAAACAGTGTTTTAAAAATTCAGACTAGGCAGTACTGAGAAAAACAAACAAATGTAAACTAAACAAAACAACAAATGTCCCTGGCTTTTTCTTGCTGCAGGAAATTGCATTTTAGGATTTAAAGATCTTTTCAGACAAAGCCTGCCTCTCCTAAACACAGGCTTTGTGTGATAGGAAATAATTCAAAAGTGTTCATTCAAGGACAAAGGTCTCCCATGAAGGAGTTTGGGCTAGGGTTGCTTGTTTATGTCTAATACAAGGCAAAAGTAATCAACACATACCGCTTTGTAAATCAGTGTCAAGGTGGCTTCCTAGACAGCCCCCCATGGCAAAGGGAAATAAGTGGAGAACAGAGATCTCTCTAGGTGGCTGTCAGTAATTTGAAAAACCAAGATAAAGTGAAAATCAGCAGGCAATTCTAACAGCAGTCTGTTGTTTTCTTACTTTTCTTCTTCATTAATTTATACATTTGTTCATTTTTCATCCCAATTTCAACCCCAGTCTCTTCTCTCCTCCCAGTCCCACCCTCTCGCCTAATTCCCTCATACCCTCTCCTCTTCCCAACCCCAGGTAACAACCCACCCAGGCACATCAAGTGGCATCAGGACTACATGCCTCCTCTTTCACTGAAGCAAGACAAGGCAGCCCTGCTAGGGAAACAGGATCCAGAGGGAGGCAACAGAGTCCAAGTCAGAGAAAGCATTTGTTCCAGGGGTAAAGGAACTCACTTGAGGACTACGCAATCCTTCAGCTTCATATGTGTAGGGAGCCTAGGACCAGTCCAAGCATGTTCTTTCATTTGGTTCAGTCTCTATGAGTCCCCATGGACCCAGGTTAGTTGGCTCTGTAGGTCTTCTTGTGGTGGTCTTGACCCCACCAGCTCTCTCAATCCTTCTCCCGACTCTTCTACAAGACTTCCTGCATTCTGCCTGATGTTTGGCTGTGGGTCTCTACATCTGCCTCTCAGATGACAGCTATTCTAGATTGCTGTCTGCAAGGATAGAAGAGTACCATTAATAGTGTCAGGGGTGGGTCTCACCCATGGGGTGGGTCTCAAGTTGGGCCATTCATTGGTTGGCCATCCCCTCCATCTCTGCTCCATCTTTTAGCCCTGCAGATCTTGTAAGCCAATCAAAATGGCCCTGAGATTCCATCTACACCCATCAGAATAGCTAATATCAAAACTTTAAGTGACAGTATATGCTGGCAAGGATGTGGACCAAAGGGAACACTCCTCTATTGCTGATGGGAGTGCAAACTTGTACAATCACTTTGGAAATTTATCTGCCACTTTCTCAGAAAATTGGAAATAGTACTAGCTCAAGACCCAGCTATACCAGTCATGGACATATATCCAAAATGTGGGCATATATCCAAACCACAAGGACATTTGCTTAACTATATTCACAGCACCTTCATTCAAAATACCCAGAAACTGGAAATAACCCAGATGTCCCTCAACCGAAGAATGTATAAAGGAACTGGTTCATTTACACAATAGAATACTACTCAGCTATTAAAATCAAGAAAATTATGAAATTTTCAGGCAAATGGATGGAACTAGAAAATATCAACTTGAGTGAGGTAACCCAGGCCCAGAAGGACACACATGGAATGAACTCACTCATGAGTGGATATTAGCCATATGATAAAGGACAACCATGTTACATCCCACAGACCCCCTCACACCCAAAAAATAACCTAAGTAATAAGGAGAGTTCAAGGAAGAATGCTTGAATCCCACTAAGAAGTGGAAATAAAATAGACATCAGAAGTGGAGGAAGAGAAGGAACTGGGTGAGAGAGGGGAAGGGGGAGTCAGGTGGGGGGGGAGCAGGGATGGAGGTGAGAGGCCTGGGAGAGAGAAGGGAAATTTGTGTTGCAGCATCTCTGGGACAAGCTAGGGACCTGGCATGGGGGAGGCTCCTGGGAAGATCTGGGAGTGACTCTAGCTGAGACTCCTTGCAGTGGGGTACACTGAGACTGCAGTGTCCACCTCCCGCAGCCAGGCAGGACTTCCAGTGGAGAGAGGGGGACACCAACCCAACCAGAAAACCCTCGACCCCAAAATCTTCCTGCCTACAAGTCTGTTGTTTTAAGTCTTTCTCATCCTTTATGATGCTCTACCGGACTAGGGAGGTGGCAGTGGTGACAGCCCGGGCCCTACAAGCAAGAGGGCTAGAATTCGTATCCTAAAACCCCACATAATATGAAGGGAAGGGTGGCAGCCTCAGATCCCAGAAATGGGACCTCCAGAGCAAGCTGATGATCTGAACTAACCAGACTGAGGGTCCAGGTGAAGAGTGATTCCAAGACTAACCTAGAGCCTCCACTTAGATGCACACACAGGGTACACCTACACACCTGTGGGTCATAGACACACACACACACACACACACACACACACACACACAGCACAGCACAGCATAAGGAAAGGAAAAAGAAAAGGAGAGATGCTACCTGGCTCCTTCAACTCTTACAGGATGTCCCCACCCACATCTGCACATCTTCAGACTGTCCCACACAAACCCAGCCAGCCCCACAACCCGGCCATGTTCTACACATAGAGCATCATGGCTCTCAAGGCTCTGAGAGTTTATTCATTTACTTCATTCATTCTGCTCTTTCTGTTTCCTAGACCTGGTCATCTGAACTGACCTTGGACCAGGTTCGCTGATTCTTTCCTCCAAGGCTCTGATCTGCTTTAACCATCTAGTAAGGGTTCTTATTTACTTGTGCTTTTCTACTCCATAATTTCTGTTTGCTTTGTTTATAATTTCCATTTTTTTCCAAACATTCTCTATTTCTTCAGATATTACCTATGCATTTGTCTCTTTGAACATCACCTCTTTCATGTCTTTGAATATACTTAAAAAGATAAATTTCAACTCTTAGTCTAGGTTATAGTGGTATGTGCCTGCTGTCCTAGTTTCTCAGGACACTAGTCAGGAACTCCATTTGAGTTGAGGAGCTTGAGCTAACATAGGTAATATAGTGAAAAATAAATAAGTAAAAGTAGCTTTAGTCATGAACTCACAGCAGCTATAGCTGCCTGCAAAGACCTGTACTCCATCAAGCCAGCCAACATTCCAGCATGGAGAGGAGACTCAAAAGACCCCAACCCTAAATGAGAAACTATTGACAAGAGATGGCTGCAGAAGGAGGGACAGTCTATCTTTTGTAAATGTGTGGCCGCTGGAAGGTTGACCAACTCCAGACAATAGCATCACACGCATGAGCATATGGGCACAGTGGGTTATAAGAAAAGGACATGAAGTTTGCAGGGAAATAATAAATGAGAGAAAGGAATGGTAATGAACACAATTAAAATACATGTGTGCATCTATGAAATTCTCAATGTGTTAATAGAAACACCATATTAAAGGTAGCCTTCTTTTAGGGAGCCATATGCCCAGCCTTCATCAGGGGTGGTTTGGGCTGATTATTTTCTCATAAATACCTCTTCATTTCTATTGCTTATCTCATTTTTTTAAGTAGACATTTTGATGGAATAGAAAGATACAGAGTATGGAGCCAAACATTAGGCAAAGAAAAATCTCCATGGGATAGGGAGGAACCCCATGAAAGTCAGGGAAGAGGAATTCTGGGAGCCAGAGAGGTGGAGGACACTGGGAGAGCACCCTCTGCCTCCCAGCTAAGCCCAGCTCATGGTGGCTCACAGAGACTGAAGCGGCAATCCTGGCCCGCATGGGTCTGTGCAGGTCCTCTGCACATATGTTATGGTTGTTGGCTTGGTGTTTTAGGGGACTCCCAACGGTGGGGGTGGGATCGTCTCTGCCACTGGTGACCCTTTTCCTCCTACTTGGTTGCCTCGCCCACACTTGATGGAGGGGCTTGTGCTTTCTCTTACTGTGCTCTGTTTGTCTGATGTCTCTGGGAGGCCTGCTCTTTTCTGGGAGGAGACTGAGGTGCAGAGAGGAGAGGATCTGGGGGAGAATGGAGGTGGAAGAGGACTAGTAAATCTCCCACTTTCTTTTCTAGGGACTCTGTATCAGATCCCACTTCCGGGATTCAGCCAGGCAGCTTACAATTCTGCGTTAGCCGTCACTTCCTGCCTATTCAAAGCCTTGAGGTCAGGTAGGATGGGAGCTTTTCCAGCTTTCCTTGGTTGTCTTCTGAGCTCCAAGCTCAGACACAGCCCTGCGTTAGCCATCACTTCCTGCCTATTCAAAGCCTTGAGGTCAGCTAGGATGAGAGCTTTTCCAGCTTTCCTTGGTTGTCTTCTGAGCTCCAAGCTCAGACACAGCCCTGCCTCTGCACACAGCCCTACACATGTGAATGTGTACATCCCAAGTGTTTAGAGATTTTCAAAACACTAACACATTTTCCATTGTTAATGCAACAAAATACCTGAGGCTGGATAACTTGTATAGCAAATATATTTAGTTTGTCCAAACAAGGTAGTACCAGCCCTGACAAGGATCTCTTTGGCTGTATCATGATATCACAATAGCTGGCATGATAAGAGCCATAACAGAGTGAGACAGGAAGCCAGAGAACAAGGGATATCAAGCTCACTCGTTCATAACAGTTTACTCCTGGAGAACTAACCAGGCTCCGGCAAGAACTGCCGTATCCTTTCTGAAGGCAACACTCTCATTGAGCCAGTCATCTTGCACCAGGCCCCACCTCTTAAAAGTTCTATCGCTCTTCCAAAACAAACCAAGCAAACCATAGCTACATCTCATGCCTCAGCTTCTCCTGAATTGCCTCAGGCAGATACAACATGAAAGCATTTCACAAATACTCTCCGAGGGAGCAGCATTTAGGGCTGGGGTTCAGAGGAAGTCAAAGTGGAGGCATTCATAGCTCTTGCATGCTGAGTGTGGATTCCTATGAGCAGTTGCTTGAAGTTCCTTAACCACTGTCCTAGTTACTGTCCTATTGCTGTGAAGAGACGCCACAACCCTGACAGCTTAGAGAAGGAAGCATTTAGTTGGAGGCCTGCTTACAGTTGAAAGGGTTAGACCATGACTGTCAGCAGGCATGGCAGCAGGAAGGCACGGCACTCAGTAGTAGTTGAGAGCTCACGTTAATCCCTCAGTCACAAGCAGAGAAAGCTAACTGGGAATGGCATGGGCTTCTGGAACCTCCTCGTGACACACATCTTCCAAAAGGCCACACCTCCTAATCCTTCCTAAACAGTCCACCAGCTGGGGAACAAACATTCAAATATATGAGCCTGTGGGAGCTATTCTCATTCAAACCATTACACTCACCAGAGTGGGGTGTACCTTGAACTGTGAGACAGAAAATAAAACTCTTCTTGAAGTGACTTTTGTCCCAACAGGGAAAGAAATGGACAGGCTGCAAGACAGCTGCATCTCTGCCCCACTCCCTCTGCTCCCCAGAACATGACCTGTCATTCCTCAAAGAGATGAGCTGGTAAGAAAGCAGAAAGTCCCAAGTGAATAAATTCCATAAGTCTTTGTGTTTTGTCTCTTAAAATGGAGTGTTTTTTTTTTTTTAAATCCTCCAAAGATTGCTTCAAATCTTTGGTTAATTTTCACAGGTACAAAAAGAAAACAAAACAAAAAGCTTGTTTCCTGATCATTCTTGCAGAGGAGGAAAGAGGTTTTTAGAATTTCGACCCAGTGACTTATTTTATCTTCCACTCTTTTTTCAATGGATGCCCCTAATCGATGGATACATATTTAAAACCTTTCAGAATTCTCAGAGGCCTCCAAGCCCAAGGGCCTCTTCTGGATTTAGTGAAAACAGATGCGTAGCCTCGTTCCTTTGCATTAACACATCTGTCTGCAGCTTCAGTTTCCATCTTCTCAAGCTGTGCGAGTAGAGGTGATACAACACATTTGAGAAGCCGTGTCTGTGTCCTGTCAATTCACAGGGATTTGCCACAGTTTTGTATATTGGATTCATATACTTTGAAGAAACAGGCTAAACTATGGCCTTGGCTCTTGTTCTTGACTTAGACAAACTGGGTAATAATTATCCTTTCACTGAGGTAGAAGAGTCACTAACTTTCCAAAAGTCAAATAGCTAGCTAGATGGCAGCACAGGCAGCTTTCTTAGAGCTGCAGTTACAGTCACTGGGCACAAGAGTCACGTGTCATATTCAAATTCTCCCTTCTAGTGCCTGACACGGTGCTTGCAGATGCTTGACATTGTTAATTAAATGGATCAAAGTTTCACTTCCAGAAGCTTCTATCTTTGTACCACAATTCATTAGGCAATATCATCTTTGCCAAGTTGTATTTATAAAAATGATCTAATGAAAGAAAAATCAATTATAGGAAACTACTTTGTCCCAAATCCTATCAGCATATATTAGTTCAGCAATCACTCAGATAATGAACCTTAAGATTTACAGAGCTATCAATGTTCCTATAGTGTACAGTATAACAAATGCAGGAACATGCAGAAACAAACTCAGAGAGTTTCATTCATTCTCTCCTCTCTTCTTAGGAGAAATGTGTCACAAACTTACTCTCAGGGGAATAAAACAAGTCTTCTAGTTGAGTAAGACATTAAGATTAGAAAAGCCCTTTACGTGTACATATTAAGACTTTTATTTCAATTTTTTACTAGAATTTTCTCCTCTCGCAGTCCCATAGGACAAATACACTCAAATCATATTTTGCGTCATAGCATAAAAACCATGAGTACCTTTAAGTATGATAATTTAAACTTGCAAAATGAGAATGTTCCCAAAAAAGAATGAATATTCCTCAGAATAGCTCTATTCATATAAAAATAGTCAAAGATTTTTTTTTTTAACTAAAGACAGCCTCTCTGGCCTGAAACCACAGCAGGTGGGTGCAGCCCTCTCGTGTGTGTGTGTGTGTGTGTGTGTGTGTGTGTGTGTGTGTGTGTGTGCACGTGCACGCGCGTGTTTTATCCATGAATACAGGCTCTTGAAAGAACCTGGCAGTATCCTCAAGGATGCGGCTGACACAGAAGTATTATGTAAGGCAGAGAGAGCTGGCAAGAGCCATTGCAGCGACAATGAGCTGCTGGGGTCTGGGATAGAGAAAATATGCCTCACTGCCTAGAGCTTTGTTGATGAATGGCCTACATATGGAATTTCAACTTTTCTGTCCCCATAGTAAAAGGCTTCAAGATGCCATTAGTGTAACCTTCCTGAAGGGAATGATAATGTTCAGCCACACTTGTTCCTCTTCCTTTGGCCATCGAACTACTGAAAACTCTGCTCTTCACAGTAGATAACAAGTTCTATGGGCAACAATCTTTTCCTGTATAACTAAAGAGAAAATCACAAAATGTGTGCATTATGCTAATGGTAGATAATGTGGCATTTCTTCTCATCAAGCGTAAAAAATATGACAGGAAGTAGAAAGTACATGTTTGATAATGCTAAACCTGTCTCGGCATTACAGAAGTGAGAACAGGGATGTTTTGTGGAGCAGTAAGTGTTAAGAAGCATCACTGAGCTGAAGATAGAGTTTGTCTCAGTGACCTTCAAACAATGAGATGGAGGCAGTCAATGTGAGCATCTCAGCCCGGGTAGCTCATGACCAAGCACCCTGCCTTAAGGCTTCTAGCAAGTCTCCAATCTGAGGTAAGAGTGCTGACATTTCCATGCACATTTGAAAGAGCATTCTAGAATAAAAAATATATCTCAATATTTATAAACACCTGCAGGTTGTGGTTTGATAAAACAAACCATCTAAAGATAATTGATTAACTATAGTGGTTTGGTTTTGTTTTATACTCTGTGGATCTTCTGTATGTTGAACCTTTGTGTTATGATCTTTCTGAAATCATTTAACCATTTAAGGAGTTTTCTTTGTGGGTTTCAAATAGTTTCTCCATAGGCAATGCTGTCAGTTGCAAATAGAGACAGTTCAGTCCTTCCCCTTTGATCTGTTTTCTTGACTTATTTTTTTTTTCTTTCCTTATTGCAGTGCCTAGAAATTCCACAATATGTTGATGGAGAAGGCCTTTTTATTGTATGCTGGCCATTTTCCTTGTATAGAGGGGGAAACATCTAATTTTTTGTTATTGAATATGATAACAACTGTGGGGGTGATTTGTTGGTTTTTGTTTGTTTGTTTGTTTGTTTGTTTGTTGGTCGATGTCTGTCAAATCCAGGCATTTCCTTTACTGTTAATTTTCTGATTTTATCATCATGATTGGCTATTGGATTTTCCAACATATCTTCTATATTTATTATCATGTTTTAGTAGACTAATGATACAGTGGATAAATTGATCCAGTCTTATATTCTTGAAATGAACCTGAATAATAAAGTATGAATCTTTTATTATAGTATATATTTAAGGGATATATATGATGTCTTGTTATGCATACACATGATAAAATGCTAATAGGAGTTAAACAAGTTGACATATCTGTCATCTCAAACAGTTGCCTTGTTTTGTGATTTTAAAAATGCCTAAATGTGCATAATCTTGGATATTGTCAAGTAAACATTGCAGGATATAACCTATTATATTTTGTTTTCATGACAGACAATTCCACTTTTCATTTTTACCCATTAGTACATATGGAAAGGACGGTTAGTCCCAGATGTATGTGGAAAATATCCTTATTTCCTGAAGTTTGGAAATAGCCAAACTCAATGATCACTTTATGGGACATGGAAGATGAAGCTCCTCTTAAAACTGTGGATAGGCCAACATAGTGCCCAGTAATCCCCCACTTGGGTGGTGTGGTTTCAATATAAAGTGTCCTGTATAGATTCATGTGTCTGAACACCTTCCCTATAGACTTATGTGTGTCTGAACACCTACTCCTCAGTTGGCGTCATTGTCCAGGAAGGTTAAGGGGTCTTCAGGAGGCAGGGCCTAAGTGGAAGAAGTGTGTCATCGGGTCAGGCTTTGAGAGCTGATAACCAGCTCCACTTGCCATCCTCATCCCATTCCTAAGTGAAGATGCAGAGTAATTAGCCATCTGCCTGCTTCCACCACGATGCCTTTCCTGCCTGCCCCATGTCTTCCCCGGTGGGAGTGACTCTGTAACTGTAAACCAAATAAATCCTTACTTCCTTAAGTTGTGTGATATTGAGTGTGAATGGCTTCCGTACACTCAAATGGTTGGATAATTGGTCCCTAGTTGGTGGAGTGTTTGGAAGGAGTAGGAGGCACGGCCCTTTTTAAGGAGGTGTGTCCCTAGGGTGAGTTGTAAGGTTTCAAAAGCCCACACCATTCCCAAGAGGCTTGCTCACTTCCTCATGCTTACAGATCATGTGTAAACTCTCAGCTACTGACTACCTGCTGCCTACTCTCTGCCAGGATGACCTTGGACTCACCCAATGAAATCCATAATAAATTCTTTCTTCTATAAGATACCTCAGTTTTTGTCACAGAAATTGAAAAGTAACTAAGGCAAGTTGTTTTTAATCAAGATATCTTATCACAGAAGTAAAAAAAAAAAAAAAAGAAACTAATATATTTCAGAAAGATAAATATTTTGTGTCCTGACTGCAATGTTCACTTATCAAAACATTACAGTGAACCTCATAAATCTACCCAGTCATTGTCAACAAAAACATTCACATAGAAACAGCACCCTGACACATAAATAAATCAAAATTCAACACACAGAATTCAACACACAACAAAGGCCAAGAGATGATTTTTCCAAAGTAAAAGAAAAAGCCATTGGTAAGCAATCTATCTATCTGTACATAGTTAAGGGTACAATGAAAAGTAATTTTCATAAAATAGAAAAATATTGATCAAAATAAAAAAGGAATGTGGGGTAAAAAGAGATGTAAAAGGCGCTGTTTTTTGTGATAACTTTTAAATTAAAATATAATAAAATGGTTTCTTCCACTCCTTTCCTCCCTACAATTTCTCCTGTGTAGCCCCCGTGCCTCCCCCTGAAATCATAGCCTGTTTTTCTTTCATTTGTGTGTATATGACCTCAGGGATGACTGCTTGTTATTTCTGCATGGCCAGTTAGAGGGCTCCATGGACAGCTACATGTGTGCGCGTACCCACGCACACACACACACACACACACACACACATAATAATGAAAATCGTTTGTAAAAGGAAAAACAAAAAGTAAAAATGAAGAAAAACTAATAAAGAAAAAAGAGGAAAGTAAGAAAACATTTATAAGTACAGGCGGTAACTTTCCACCATCGTGACACAGTCTGTTTCACACCGAGCCTTCGGGACTAAAGAAACCGACCTGCTTCATCAACTTTTTATTGTGTTCTCAAACTTTAAAATGACACAGTTTCAGTCCAGTTGCAACAAGGAAGTACATTACAATCAGAACACTTCAAAGAACAAATTTTATTTTCACTTAAAGAAAATTGGTTCAACTCGCCAAGTGCAGATTCCATGCAGAACACAAGGGTGGGAGATGTCGGATAGACTTGGTTTGGCTTAAGTACACAATCATGGGCTTTGAATTTGGGGTGTTTTTGCTTTGTAAGTTTATTGGCATTCATGCTTGAGCTGTCATTAGGAGATACATTTGATTGACAGCTCCTTAAGGAACAAGGATGATAGCAGAGATCATCAGGCACCAAGCTACTCAGGCCAGTGTTCAACAGTAGCATCTAAGCAGCGTCATTAGCAAGAGTCAAATTATAGTATATATAGATTTTTTTCTTTACTTTTACTGCTTACTTGACCAAAAGCTTTAAGTAGAGAGAGCTACAGACAATATTATATTTATCTCTTAGAGATAATAATACAGGCAAAGACATGCACATATTTAATTAACAGTGAGTAAAACCCTGATTTCAAGAATCCATATGTAACAATTGTGAAGATCATTTTAAGGTTTTGTGTTGGGATGAGGGTGGGGGCAGAAGTGCCCTTGCCATGAAAGCCTTGTTTTGAAGACGGCCTGTCATAGTCTGTGGTGTCTCTGGAAACCCTATGTTTCTGGGACTATTTCTGTGCCAGTAGCTGGATGGGCATGAAGAATCTGACCAAAGCAAATGGTAGAAATTCACAGTGATTTAAATCCCCATGGCAACTCTGTTTTCCTCTAGAGCTGTGACATTGGGCTCTTGGAGGCCCATCAGTCACTGTGAGTGGTTCTAACCCCTGGACACAGGGAAGCCTTCTATCACACCCCTCAGGTGCCCAGGTTTTGCCTTTACCTTCAGATAACCAGTGTGGACATCACAGAAAATGCTTGCTCCCATCTACGCACAAGCTAAGGCTGAAGGAATACCTACACTTTTTATTGCTCAGCCCCCCCAAGCAAACTCACACCCTCTGCCCACTCCCCTGTCACCCCAGAAAGGGAGAACAGGACTATCTAGACTTCCAAGTTGGAGACATCTTTTCCAGAACCTTCCTCTACAGATGACAAGGATACCAAACTCCCAAGAATAACTTGCCAGGAACATAGACCCAAAAGGAGTCCTCCCTGCCATGCTCCTCCCTGCAGTACACACGGTGCCCACGGCTCAGGCAGGCAGAACTTGAGAAACACACAGAGCCATTCAGCAGCAGACACAGAGCAGAATGCCTTTCCCCTCTGTCAGCTTCCCAGTCTCACGTGATATAAGAACATAAGATGGAACACTAGAACTCTAAACCATGGAAAACAGCCCTCACATAGCCATTTATAGCTTCTGGATAGGTCTGTGATATAATTAGGCTTTCTGTCTGGAGTTGCTGCCTTTAATCTTTTAGCTCCGTCTAAAAAACACCTCAGACCTAGACTCTGTCTACTGCCCTCATGCATGTGAAGAACAGTTGTTTGCTAACTGGAAGCTGAGAGACCCAGTGCACAAAAACCAGAAGCTTGGGTGTGGCTGCCTGCCCCTGAGCCTGCTAATGCAAACTGTTTTCTTTGCTGCCTCCATATAAGCAGCATTCTCTAGAGGAAAACAAAACAATAACCCCCCCTCCCCCCGCTTTCAATGGTAAAAACACTCTTATAGTCAACGCTGGGTGCCTGTCACCATGCTGCAATCAAGATTTGTTAACCATGATTTCTTTTTTTTTTTTAATTTCTTAACTTCTAATCAGATGGAGTACTTCCTAGTTCTACGTTCTTGAACCTCAGCTGTTGGCAATCGGAGTCTGTCTTTCAATAGCCACACCTAAGATAGCAGCATCAATAACAAGATCACCAGATTCTGAGTCCATCCTCAAGATCACCTGGTACAACTGAGTCCATCCTCAAGGTTTTCAGGTACCCTATGGGTCCTAGCTGCCCACAGCTCATCTTGTCTTGTGTTGTGCCAGGAAGAATATGGCAGAGGCTCTGAAACTCAGTCACCAGCTTGAATGTTCTCACTGACGTGGATCCAGTGGTGGGTTCCCAGAGCACAGCATGGTGGCGCTTGCCCAGGAGACCCTGCTGATCTCAAGTTGAGGTTGCACTCATTCTGCTGGCCCACCACCACCACTGAGCACAGCATTTCAGAAGCGAGTTCTCAGGGGCACAGCCCTCTCAAGGCCTACCTCCCTACCAGAGGGCTGTCATTCCAGCAATGTCTGGCTGCCTCTTGTGCAGTCTGACTGTGGGAAAAAATTGATTAACCACCCATGATCTGTTATTGAAACAGTTTGCTCCTGAAGTCTACGTGTCTCACACTTAGCTGTTTAAAAAGTAATTATTGTCGAGAGGTCCAAGAAGCATCCTAAATCCAAAGTAAGCAATGAGGATATGGAAGACATGGCCAAGCTCTGAATATCCCTCCACACTGACAGAAACATGTGGAAATGTGGCTAAAGCTAAGTAAAAGTGGGAGAGAACAGCTGAGAAGGAGTGAGTGAAGAAGGATGATAGAAATTCGCGTAGACAAGGAACAGCACGTGGCTTGGGTTCGCAGTTATCTTCTCAGAGAAATGCTTCACAGATTTTTGTGACTGATTGAACGAAAAGTCACCTACTAGACTGAAGAAATGGAAGCTGCTTGGCCAACAATCTCATTCCACACTGTTTTCCCATGGTTCCCAGTCGCCTGAAGGGCAGAAGCCCCAGAAGCAAGCCTGGGTGTCCCCCAGTGGTTTTCTGAGCAGTTCAGCAAGGCTTTGTGTGCTGTGGTCCATGGATCCTAAGGAACCCCAGGATCATGATCCCTGGGATCCCCTCAGACGTTCCTGGACTAGCAATTATTCCAGTCAATAGTAAATCTCTTCCTCCTGAGGGCACAATGGCAGGTGCCTGCATGGTCAGCTATACCCTGAAAGGCTGGCCCCACCCTGATGCAATATGGAAGGGTCACCCACGACCTGACTTCTCTGTCTTCGTGTGGCTTAACAGTGGTGTTTCCATGCCCCAAACAAGCTGACTGAGGGAGAAAAAGAGCTTCGCAGCTCCACAGGCATCTGATGACACACAAATCAGCCAGATTTAATCATCAGTGTCTAATCTTTTGAAATGCAGAACCGTGGTAGACATTATCCCAAAGAAGCCTACAGAGCTTAAAGCTCAGCCAACGAGGGGCTATTGCACGGACTCCCATACTCCAAGATGCTAGAAAACATCCGAGGTAGAGCCCCAGTTCACTCTAAGTCTCTTCAGTGGCTGAATTCTCTAACTTCTGAGGATCTGAAGCTACACAGTGCAGCCTGCATTGCCCTAAAGTCTGCTCCTCAGCAGGAAGACCACACTTTCCACCCAAGCTGACGACAGAAGCCTGAGCAGCAGGATAAGCTCTCCTGCAGCTATTCAACCCGCCAACTCCAGCCAGAACTGCGTAGATTCAGAAAATCTAGATGGGATCATTTTCACAGGGCAAGTAGAGGTAGAAGGCTCACTTCCTTTCCCCTCTCCTTGTCCACTCATGTGGCCATATGGCTGTCACTGTACCCAGAACAGCACCCCAGCACCCCAGATGCTCATGGAGCCAACAGGATTGACAGGACACAACCGACCACCAAGACCATCAAGGAGTAAATTCCAAGCCAGTGAATGTTTCAGCATACCATCAGCGCATAGACAGGATTACCTCAGACCTGCAGGGTGCCATCTGAGCCTGTCACACTGAGAAGCCACCAGGTAGAATCAGAGACATGGCATGCGCACAAGAAAGCAGCAGAACATCTAATGTGTGACCTGAAACACACTTGCCTTACACAAAAGCAGCATACATCCATAACATGCGAAGCCTTTTAAGCAGCTCAATTTTCTCACTTCTGACAGGGAAAGTATTCAAATATCATGTCCATTTAAAGCAGATAGAGTTACCATTGCAAGTCAGTCATTATGAGACTCACTGTCCACCTGTTTCATATGGCCAAAATAATAAACAAGGGGTTAGCTAGGCAGGTTATTATGGTAGCATCAAGAAGAAGCCTGGCATACAACTCTTCAATGACTGAGGGTCTGACTCAGTTCCCTAGTCAGCCACTCAGAAATTGAAAGCATGAGAAACATTTCCAGCCAGCAGAGATGAGAACTGGCACTTGCTGAACTTCCTCAGGAAATGATCCCATCCCCATCGTGCATTTCTCCAGTTCCCACCATTTGTGATACATACGTATGTATGTAGCAAATCCAAAGCCAAGTGCAGCCACACACCTATCATTCTTACTGTTCTTAATGTGGTTTTATCCCAAGTACAGCAAGGCTCAAGGGCTCTACGTAGCCCAGAATGGGAGGAAGCAGGCACGTCAGTGAATGGTCCTCTCCTGTCAGAGCCATCCCAACCTGCGGTTTCAGTCAGCAGAGTGAAGTTATCACGGCTGGATCTCTGTGCGCCTGAGAGGTAGCTAAAAGCAGGGATCCACCCCGTCCCAATTTGAAGCTGAGTCATAAGCAGCTCCAAGCCCCACATGACTCATAAACCCAGCCAGCTCACTCTCTGCTCTGACCTGTTATATCTGGGGAAAATGAGGTTAACTCTGAAAAATACATCAGGTAAGGACTTCTGGAGAGGTAGGAAGTTGAGACGAGGACAAAAGCACAAAAGATGGACAAAGGGAGACAGGAAATTGTTCTACTCTCAATGTGTAAATTGAACAATTTAGTTAAAAGCAACAATAATTTGCCTAAAATATTCAGAGAGAGGCCTCAGTCTCCTACACTGCTGAATACATACGTGGTCGGTTGGAAGGGCATAAAACAAGTATCACAACACCTCTTGGGAATGTTGCTGACTGCACTCCTCAGCAGGAAGCTGGAATGGGTGTGTGCAGGTGTGTGTACATACATGTAACAGCAAACTTTCCAGCTAGTTAAGCAGATGCAAGTCCATCTCTGCACTAAAGCAAAGATCCCACAAAAGCAACAGCTGCCTCGCAGCGCTGAAGCAGGAGAGCTTGTAGAGAAAACATCAGTTTTCTTTGAAACACCCTAAAAATCATAGTTCCACAGCCATCCGGCTTCAAAGGCCCACACATTTCCTCCTCTGCCTGGCTGCAGGGAATGCCCCTGTGTCAGAGGGGCCACGGTCATCCAGCGCCTCCAGGCTGACCTCGGTGCTCACTTAACAGGAAGAGCCACAACAGGAAGAAGTTTGCCACATGTACAGGCTCTTCCTGGCTGATCTGCCCAGGCTCTTAGGAACTCCATCCGGAACACTGAGTATCCCATCTTTGCAGAAAGTAGGCTACAATCAGGATTCTAAGTTGCTTTAGAGATTCACTCAGGTACAAGGCTACGAGAAAATCATTAGAATGACAGGCAGTTCTCAAGAGGCATCTTCCAGTAGCAGGAGCACTTTGAACGGGTGTTTAGCAAATTTGGGCTTTGCAGATGTGAGTCGTCACTGTATTGCTGTAGGCCTGACCTTTAGAGGCTGCTGTCTGAGGAAGACCCAGCCATAGTTGTGTGAACACACGCTGCCAGCACTCACGCCATTATAGCTTCTTGAGGAGCCCTGCCCCAGCCACAGTATTGTTAAACACTCTCCTCTAAGGTACCTCTGACCAGAAGAGAACAAGGCAGCTCTGACAGCATAAGAAATCTCTCTTCACACACAGGTCTGACCAAGTACCTCTGTGGAATGACGAAGGTACGCCAACATCTACAGTGGCAGCTTCGGGTTCCACAAACTACATGAGGTATCTTTTCAAGATAAAATATTGAATAAAGTGCAGACAAACAAATACCCATGCAAAGGGCTCACAATTATCTTTAAAATACCCACCTCTGCCAGCGTGCCGTCCTTCCCTGGCAACCACTGAAAACCCATCATTTCCCATGATTCCAGCAGGGTTTCTTTTTCCAGAGAATGACTTAGGCCTTTGCAAATGTACACACTGTTCACTTGGAGATGGTCACGAAAATAAATGGGTGGAGCTAGAAAAGTTAACATGCCAAGGGTTTACCTGACATTGTTTTGTAACATAAACTAGATGCTTCAGAGGGAGTCCTCATTTGGCACAGACACAACACCCTTTTGATTTAGAAAAAAAAAGTGTTTTGCTTTTGCTTACTGCCTCCTAAAGTATATCAAAGTCTTAAATCTAATCATTATTCTTCTAAGATAGGACAGTTTAGCATTTTCACAGCATTTTCCTATGGCAAGTATAAATAAATATGAAATTGTCATAAAAATTACACTTGTAAGTCAAGTGGTGAGGATTTTAACTCTAAATTAACATTAACCCATGAAATAATACTTGGGGCAAATGAGCATTAAACATTTGTTGGTACAAGTTTAATGAAAAAAAGCAGGTCTGTATAAAATAGCATGTCTCTATATATATATACCCTCTCACATATTCTTTGTCTTTGGTTGTTCGGAATCAAATGTCTCTCCTGATTTCTCTATTGGGCATGGATATTACCCATGTGGCTAAGTTTTGTCCATTTTTCCATCCCATAAAAATTATTGGCCGACTGGTTTCATAGGATCTTTGGAGGCGCATTTGCCAAGAACATCCTTAAAGCTCTAACATGCAGTTTCTCGGAACTCACCCTCTGTTGCATCTGCCAGAGCAGCAGTCCCCGGCAGACGCGCTGGGCATCGCTTAGTTCACCCTACACCTTCCAGTTCGCCAGACTGTTTCAAAGTAGAGTCACTGCTGATCTCCTGAGATGAACTTGATGGTCTCATGGTCCCAGACAGACCTCTGGCCACCCAGGGGAACAGACCTTGAAAAACATCCCTGCCCACCCTGTCCACAAAGGTTCAATAAAATAAAATTCACTGTTCTGGGACCACAATTCTATTTCAAAACACAGGGTATTATTTCTTCTCTCTAAATTGAAAGAAGAAAAGGAACTTTTTCCCTAAATTTAACTGGCTTTAAAATGTAGGTTTCAAATATTCTTCACTACAGAAGTTGCCTTATGCCATGGAGATCAGAACATATTTATAGAATGCTATTTGACTTTTACTCCTTGAGAGATAGAAACTATATAGAATTTTCTTATGTTTCAGAAATATAATTATAAGATGAAACAAATTAGAAAATAATCTTCAGTGGACCCCGGAGTTCCCTAAACAATCAAAGCACTTTAACAGCTATGGAACGTAGCTAGAACAATATGAATTTTTGTCAGTAGAACAAGCTGCCATGTTTCTTGATAATTCACCATAGCCTCTTCTCTCTAACACACACGGGAGCTAAAGGACAGGAGGCTCAAGCGAACCTTCACACATGAGTACAGTTGGTAGATGGAGGGGTGTCTATTCGGCTCCTGTTTTCTTTAGTATCGCCGGGGAGCGGTTCTTTGCGCATGTGGCACTTGAACACTTGCTTGTATGCCTTCCGGAAGTTTTCTGAGAGAAAGGCATATATGATCGGGTTCACTGAGGAGTTGCTGTATGCCAGGCAGTGGGCAGTGATCCTGAAGAAGAAGGAAGCTGGGGTCAATGGGAATGCTCCAAACTCAGCCCAGAGGTGGACGACATGATGGGGCAGCCAGGATATGCCGAATACCACAACCACAACCAGGACAGTCTGCGCAGTCTGGAAGAGAGTTGGAGAGGGGAGAGGGGCTCCATGAATACACAGTTACATCAGAAGAATACAGCACTGGAAATGTACCCCGATCGCACTCATGGGTACTTTCATGGGACCAATAAAAGTATTAAATTTGATCTCACCTAAGACTTCCATTCATCATCCACCTTACACAGTCCTGAACCCTAGGCATCTATAAAGTCCATGTGGGCTATGCTAAGCCTGAGATTCAAAACAGATCAAGATGAAGGATTGTCGCCTAGAGAACTCTGCCAGCAGCCAAGAGGTGAGGCAGGGGGATCCAGAGCTCTGAACCAGTGTGACCTACATAAAGAACCAACTCATGAAAACAAAACAACAGAACAGCAAGCCTCTTGGGTGTGCACACGCCCAGCTCCATCACCAGCCTGGAGCTCAAACAAACACTGACACAGACAAGTGGGAGATGCTGGTTTCCCATCGTTGAGCATTACAGAAGGCAAGATGAAGACTCTGGGAGCTAGCATTCTCATAGCCATTCCAAGAGCAACATGGAGACCAACCAGGCCCATCTCTAGCTTGATTTTGATCTTCCTCTTGTTGCTCCTACATCAAAAAGACTCAGAAATATGAAGTAGGATCTCCACATTTCTTGATGATTCCTGTTTAACAGACAACAGGAAGAAACTGTCTTTGGCTCATGATCTCAACACATGGGAACATACACCAACTGAGCCATAGAATGTGTCCGTGGGCTTGGCCTCCCAACTGGCCACCAATGTAGAAGGCAGAGAAAACCTCAGGAGACCTTTTTAAAGGACACTGCTGACAGGGGTGTCCTACATGGCAGGAGGATTTCCTCTACTGCCTCTCATAAAAGGGAATCCTGCCATTCTAGAGCAGTGGCTCTCAACCTTCCTAACGCTATGACTCTAATGTAGTTCCTCATGTCATGGTGACTCACAGCCACAAAATCATGTTGGGTTTTACCTCATAACTGTAACTTTGTTACTGTTATGGATTGTAATGGAAATGTTTTTGGAGATAAAGGTTTGCCCAAACAGTTTGTGACCCTCAGGATGAAAACCATTGTTCTAGAATGTAAAGTCCAAAATATACATCATGGTACCAGCACCTCCAAGACTAATTATTGGCAGCAAGCTAAGGCAACAGTAGAAGTTTATCACTGAGAAGGGCTGAAAAACCACAGGTAATGAATGAGCAGACTTCTGACAGAGAAGGTAGAGAGAGGGACTAGCTGGATTTCAGGTCAAGAACAGCAAAGACTATGAGGCATAAGGGCCAGGGGAGGAAAGCCAACCTCACTATCAAGAGGCGTCATAGATTTCACAAGACTTACTGGCCACACAGAAGATCCGTCTACCATCTTTGGAAGATGACAAAATCTCCCCCTGACCCAAGACTTGATTTCCTCATTAATAGTGACATTTAACCCCAAAAGAAGGAAGGAAGGAAGGAAGGAAGGAAGGAAGGAAGGAAGG